>NW_006399987.1:4154057-4175306 GCF_000299155.1 Elephantulus edwardii
GGGCAGGGAGAAAATTGCGGCAATGAATGAATGGAAATCCAAAACCTCTGTAATTAATTAATTAATTCATTAACTAATTGTAATTCTGCAAAGAATAACTTTTCCTTTTATATATCTTATGTTTGTACAGAATAGGCTCTTTGGAGCTCTGGTGGCCCAGTGGTAAGAAGCTGTGCTACAATCACAAAAATCCATGGTCTGAATCCACCAGCTGCCCTGCAGGAGGACAGGCCATCATCTCTTGCACAATTTACTATCTCTAAAAACCTGCCGGCAGTTAGCTATGGGTCTGTTCCAACTTGACTGCACACAACAACAAGGCTAGTCCATAGTGTTTTCTTATTTCTCCTTTTCTTGCCCAAATTGTCCCAGAAGTGTTCATTAGTAATTCCCATATGTAGCGTCTTAGTTTCTCTAGAGAAGCAGAACCAATGATTTATCTTTGTAGAAACAGCTTACATAGCTGTAGACATGGGGAGGTCCCAAGCTTGTAGTTCAGCAGTCAGACTGGGGGGTTCTCCTGACTCACATAGATGCCGAGGTTGACAAACCTAAGATTGGCAGGTTCAGAGAGCAGGCTACTAGCTCAAGGAGTGCAGAGGCTCATGAAAATAGCTAGGATAAGAGAAACTTATTGACTCAACACGCTTCAGAGCTAACAGATACCAAGATCAAGCAGGAAATGGGGCAGACCATTGTCTCAGGTCCCAAAAAGCCAGTAGCAAGATGATGGGGCTGAGTGCAAGATCCAGAGTGAACAAAATACTGTAGACAGTGTTTTGCCTGTAGGCAGGTAAAATCAGAGGGATCATCTAGGGATCTGACACTAACCTGTTGCTAACAGGCACTGTCAAGTTGAGGATGACTCATTGCAACCCTATGGATAACAGATCTGAACCCTACCTTCTCCTCACCATCCTCATCATCTCTGATACACTTGAGCTCATTGCTGCAGTCACTGTGTCAATCTATCTTGTTGAGGGTCTTCCCCTCTTTCGCTAACCCTCCACCTGTCCAAGCCCGATTTCCCTCTCCTAGCAACGTGCTCGTGCTCGAAGGATGTGAGACAAAGCTTTATCATCTTTGCCTCCACGGGGCCCTCTGGCTACACTTTGTTTCTTCCCCCGCCCCCCGAGACATATCTGTTTGTTCTTTTAGCAGTCTATTCAGTGATCTTCTCTATCACCACAGTTCAAAAGGCATCAATACTAACCTACTGAGGCATGATTGACTAACCTACTGAGGCATGATTTATCCTATTATGCAAGACTGGCCAATGAAAGCCCTGAAGAAAAAAGGCTTTAAGGGACTTCTTGATTTGATGAGAAACATCTATGTAGTGAAACGTAGCAGTCTTGGGGATGTGGAAGCTGCACAGGAATCCTCCCAGAGCTCACCCTTTGATCTCTTCATTTGTATCCTTTTCTATTAAAACTCTTATATGATAAGTATGGCCTTCTAATTAATTCTGTGAGGCATTCCAGTGAAGTCATTCCGAAAGGAGGTCAGATGCAAGGGATTTATGATCTCTGATCCCAAGACAGAAAGAACTCTCCAGACTTTTAGCAAGTAGAACTTGCAGGAGCTGTATGTCTACTCAGTAGTCTGAAAGGTGATGTCCTTTTGTGACATCTATCTATCCCTCACAAGCTCACAATATTCAGTAAAACACAAATATCTACTTGTGTTTTATTAACTATGCAAAGGCATTTGACGGCGTGGATCCAAACAAATTATGGCTAACATTGAAAAGAATGGGAATCCCAGAACACAACTGTGCTCATACAGAATCTATACCTAGACCAAGAAGCTGTTATCTAAATGGAACAAGGGAACATTGCATCGTTTAAAATCAGGAAAGGTTGTGCACCAGAGTTGTATCCTTTCTCCATTCCTATTTAATCTGTAGGCTGAGCATGTAATGCGTTACGTCAGACTCTTTGAAGAAGAAATGTGGCATCAGGATTGAAGGAAGACTCATCAACAACCTGCATTATGCAGATGACACAACTTTGCCTGCTGAAAGTTAAAAGGATAGAAATACTTGCTGCAGAAGATAAAGGGCGACAGTCTTCGGTATAGGGTACATCTCAACACCGAGAAAACAAAGGTCCTCACTACTGGAACAACAGTCAACATAATGATTGAGGGAGAAAGGACTGAAGCTGTCAATTATTTCATCTTGCTTGGATTATCAACACTCTTGGTGCCAGCAGTCTGGAAATAAGGAAACACTGCATTGGGCAAGTCTGCAGTCAGGGACCTCTCCAAAATGCTGAAGAGCAATGATATCAATTTGAAGACTAAGGTGCACCTGATTCAGGCCATGTTCTTCTCAATCACCTGCTATGTATCAGAAAGCTGGAAAATGAATAAGGATGACAGAAGAACTGATGCCTTTGAGTTGTGGTGCTGGAGTAATAAATATCTCACAGGCGGCCAAAAGAACAAAGAGATACGTCTTTGGGAAAGTACTCCTTGGAAGCAAAGACAGCAAGGCTTCAGCTCTCATACTTTGGACATGCAGCTAGCCAGAGCTATTCCTTAGAAAGGGACACCATGCTTGGAGATGGACAGTCAGTGAAGGAGAGGAAGACCCCCAACAAGATGGATTGACACAGTTGCTTCAGCAGCAGGCTCTATTGTATCAGAGATGAGGATGGCACAGGATCGAGAAGGGCCAGGTTGGCTGTTCAGAGTCGCTATGAGTCATGCTCAACTTGATGGCACCTGACAATAACCACCTTAGCCCTCAGTGGATAGAGAATCCTGCATGGATAGCTGGTGTCAGAGCTAAATAAGGAAAGGAATATATGATGTTTATTCCCACATAACGCAGTTGGCATATGAAATTAGATTTCCTATTTTCTTTGGAATAAGTAGGAAGAATCTGAAGGGCCATCAAACTCAAAATAATGCCTCCCAAGGTGGAGGGAGGCTGGGAGCAGAGGGATGACAATGGGCAGGGGGATGGGGGCAGTAATCATAGGATCACACACAATTTGATAGGTTGTTGTTGTTGTTGTTGTTGTTATGTGCCATCGAGTCGCTTGCGACTCATAGCGACCCTATGTACAACAGCCCTAAACTCTGCTCTGTCCTGTGCCAATCACACTGTCTCTGACACTCCCATCCCGATTATCCCAGTCACTGAATCAATCCACCTCATAGAGGGCCTTCCCGTCCTGCGCTGTCCCTCCACCCTCCCAAGCATGATGTCCCTCTCCAAGGACCGGTCCCTCCTTACAACATGTCCAAAGTATGTCAGATGAAGCCTCAGAATCATTGCCTCCAAGGAGCAGCCTGGTTTAACCCTCTCCAGGATGAATCTGCTTGTTTTCTTGGCAGTCCAGGGTACATTCAATACTCTTCTCCAGCACCACAGCTCAAAGGTATCAATTCTCCTTCTATCCTCCTTAGTCATTGTCCAGCTCTCTGATGCATAACAAGTGATTGCAAAGACCATAGCTTGTATCAGATACACCTTAGTCTCCAGAGTGACACCACTGCTCTTCAGTACCCTGGAGAGGTCCCTAACAGCAGACTTTCCCATCGCAATACGTTTTTTGATTTCCTGGATACTGGTGCCAAGAGTGTTGACTGTGGAGCCAAGCAGATTAAAGTTGTTAACGAACAGTATATACAAACTTGGTAAATAAATCAGTATAAAATAATTTTTTAAAAATGATGCCTCGACTACTGTATAACATACTTGGTGACATGATGTCTATACACACAATTTATGTAAACAGTAGGAATTCAACATTGTTAGGTATCATCAAGTTGAGTAGGAC
Source organism: Elephantulus edwardii (assembly GCF_000299155.1). Taxonomy (NCBI): domain Eukaryota; kingdom Metazoa; phylum Chordata; class Mammalia; order Macroscelidea; family Macroscelididae; genus Elephantulus; species Elephantulus edwardii. The sequence goes on from NW_006399987.1 coordinate 4,157,852, forward strand.
TCATAGCAACCCCATGAAAAAAACGGAACCTTGTCCTCTCCTGTCCCATCCTCACAATCTCCGACACATTTGAGCTAACTACTATTGTCACTGTGTCAATCCACTTCAGGGTTCTCTTCGCTTTTGCTGACCCTCCACCTTTCCAAGCATGATGCCCCTCTCCAAGCAACATACCTAAAGCATGTGAGATGAAGCTTCATCATCTTTGCCTCCAGGGGCACTCTGCTTGTACTTTCCCGAAGACATACCTGTTCTTTTGGCAATCTATGGGACATTCCATACTCTTCTCCAACACCACAGCTCAAAGGCATCAATTCTTCTGCTGTCATCCTTATTCAGTGTCCAAGCAACTGAAAAGACTATGGCCTGAATTAGGCATACCTTAGTTCTCAGACTAGTATCATTGCTCCTCAAGAGTTTGGAGAGATCCTGGACTGCAGACTTTCCCAGTGCAATACATCTCCTTATCTCCCGACTGCTGGTACCAAGGCTGTTGATTGTGGATCCAAGTAAGATGATGTTGTTGACAGTTTCAATCTTTTCTCCGTCTATCATTATGTTGTCTATTAGTCCAGTGGTGAAATTTTTTTTTTCTTGACATTGAGATGCAATCCGTAACAAAGGCTATAGTCTTTGATCTTCTCCAGTTAGGTCCTCCTCACTTTCAGCAAGGTTGTGTCATCTGCATACCAGTTATTAACAAGTTCCTCCAATCTTAATGTGATACTCTTCTTCATAACATCCAGCTTCTCAAATAATTTTCTCAGTATACTAATGGAATAGGCCTGGAGAAAGGATACAACCCTGATGTATACCTTTCCTAGTTTTAAGAACCATGGGAATTGGGTCATGTTCCCTTGCTCTGTTCGCTCAAGAGCCCCTTAGTCTAGGTATAGGGTTCACATGAGCACAATGAAGTGTTCTGCGATTCCCATTCTTCTCAATGTTAGTCGTAATTTGTTATGACGCACACATTTAAATGCTTCTGCATAATCAATAAAACACAGATGGACTCCCCCCCCCAGCTGCTTCATTTCAGCTTCAGTGTCCTCCTTTATTGCCATTGGCTCCTGATCATACAGTACTTGCTGAAATATTTCAGTGTTGGACAATTTTTTTAGTACAGTGATACTGTGTATTCTCTCTTCCTTCTGATTCTTTCTGGATTGTTCAAGATTTTGCCCATAGCACCTCTAAGTATTCCAACTTGAGGCTTGAATATGTTTTTCAAGTTCTTTCAGCTTGAAAAATGCCAAGCAAGTTCTTCCCTTTTTATTCTCCAAGTCTAGATCTCTGCACATTCCATTAGAATACTTTGCTTTGTCATCCCAAGCTGCCCTATGACATCTTCTGTTCAGCTCTTTTACTTCAAAATGTCTTCGTTTCTATCATCTGATCCATGCTAAGGCATTTTCAATCATTTTATTAGCACGTGAGAGCTGAGTGATAAAGAAGACTGAAGAATTTGTTTTGGTGTTGAATCATGATGTCGGTGAAGAATACTGGAATTCACTGTGGGCTGACAGAATTAAAAACAAAACTGCCTTGGAAGAAATTCAACTACACTGCTCCTTTTAGGAAAGGACGGTGAGACCTCATCTCATGTATTTTGGACACATTATCCAGAGAGGCCATGTGTTTTAAAGTACAAGGTCAGGAGAAAAAAAGGTAAGCCCTCAGTGAAATGGACTGGAACAGTGGCCACACAATGAACTCAAACACATCAGTGATTGTGAAGAAACTGAGGAGCTGGGCAGTGTTCACCTCATCAAACACAGGGGCATTAGCAGTGGGAACAGACTCCACAACACCCAATTTCAAAAAGACAAAAATCAAGCCTCGAACAATATGGGAAAAATACTGAATGATGCAGGGAAAATTAAAAAAAAAGATGCTGAATCAAATGATCTATCCATTTCCAACTTTATAAGAAAACACCAGACTGCTCTCCATAGTGGCTGCACCACTTTACATTCCCACCAACAGTACATGAGAGTTCCAACCTCGGCACTCCCTCATCAACATTTGTTGTCATCTAATTGAACACTGCTAGTTTTGCAAGGGTGCAGTAATATCTTATTGTTCTTATCTGCATCTCTATAATAGCCTAATAAGGTAAAAACCTCTTATCTCCCAGCCATACTGGGAAGTTGTTGTTACATACTATCGAGTTACTTGTGACTCATAGCAACCCTATGTACAACAGCTCTGAACACTGCCCTATCCTGAGCCAATTTCATTGTCTCTGACACATCTACTAACTCCCATTACCCCAGTCACTGAACCAATTCATCTCATCCTTGGTATTCCTTTCCTACACTGTCCCTCCACCCTTCTAAGTATGATGTCCCTCTCCAAGGACCAGTCCTTCTTGGCCACATGCCCAAAGTATGTCAGAGCTTCAAAAGCCTTTCCTCCAATAAGCAGCATGGTTTCACCCTCTCCAGGAAAAACCTGTTTGTTTTTCTAATATTCTTCTCCAGCACCACAGCTCAAAGGCATCAATTCTTCTTCTATCCTCCTTAGCCATTTTCCAGGTTTCTGATGCCCAGCAAATAAATGAGACGACTATGGCCTGAACTGGGTGCACCTTAGTCTCTAGCCTGACAACATTGCTCTTCAGTACTCTGGAGAGTTTCCTGACAGCAGTCAGTGGTTACCCAATGTTTTAGATTTTTATTGTTACAGTGATCTTTAAAAAAAAATAATAATAATCTGGTGGTCTAAAGCACAGTAAATGCATTATCTTAAGAGTTCTAGTGGTTCCAAAATGAATTAGGCTGAGTGAGATCCGTTGCACTTTGTCACTATGAGTCAAGAGTTGTTTAGAGTGCACTTAATAAAACTAAGGACCCCTGCTGGCATAGTGGCTGAAGCATCTGGCTGCTAACCAGAAGTCTGGTAGTTCAAATGCACCAGGCACTCCACCAAATACAGATGAGGCAGTTGATTTTGATAAGGATGTGCATCCTTGGAAAACCATTTAAGGGAAGTTCTACTCTTGTCTACAGAGATGCCATGCATCAGAATAAACTCTCCAGCAGTGGGCCTTTGTTTGGGCTATAATTATTAAGGGTGAATTCTGGAAGTGCTAAGGGAGAATCTATTTTACTTATCCCTTCCAGTCTTTCAAGGTTTCCAGCATTTCTTGGCTCCTTTCCATGTCTTCAAAGTCAAAAGTGTCACATCTTTAAATGTCTCTCCCAACTCTTCTGCCTCCTTCTTCCACATTTAAAGACCTTTGAGTCCACCAAGGTCAACTGTGTTACCTCCCATTTTAAAGTGAACCCTTAAAATCCAATCATTTCATTCCATTTTGGTATGTGACATACTCTCACCTTCTAGGGGTGAGATGGACATCTTTGAGATTTTATTTTGCCTAAAATATCCTGTGACACAATTCTGACCTAACAGATGTATGCTGAAAAATATAGGTGGAAAATTTCCTAGAAACATGTATTTTTATAATTAATTGAGCTTACAACGAGACAGGGTGCTCCAGTGTCCTAGTAGTTAAGGAGCTGCACTGCCAAACCAAAAGCATGCTGCTCGAATCCAGCCACTGCTCCACTGTAGATGGGCAATCTCCTCCTGTGTGATTTACAACCTCTAAAACCGGCTATAGCAATGGGTTTACAATGTAGCACTTGCCATACATAATTCAATAAAGTTTGTTGTTGTTTTAAAATACCCACCTGGAAATCTTTGTACTTCACCCTTGATTTATCTACCAGGTCCTCTCTGGGATTCAGTGGAGATGCAGCAGCTATTATGTGACTATGGACACAGGAACCATATATTGAGGGTAGTAGGCAAAACAGTTAAAGGCAGGGTGACTGACGATGTTAGTGAACTGCTGTACTAGCCCCTGATGCTCAAGCCCCAAACCCAAGATGGATGGACGAATAAGCCTTTAATGTTTTTAGGCTACTGTTGCAGTTGAACTGGCAGCTGATGAGATCCCTAAATAGTGTTTATGATGGCTCTTACAATATTTGCTGACATGTCTCATGAATACAAGAGCTACACAGGGATCAAAATGAATTGTTTCCTGTGTGCTTTTAAATAATATTGTTTTCATTTTATCCTTTGACAACTCCTGCATATGAAGAAATGTCTTAACAACTCAGAGGAGAATCACTTAGATGGAAAACTCATACACATTTCATTGGAGGATCAGATGGAAGAAAATCATACACATTTCAAAGGAAGATCAGATGGAAGAACCTAGAGGGCTTTTTTCTGCTCCTAGTGGTAAGAAATTGTGCTGCAATCACAAAGGCATAAGGTTCAAGACCACCAGCTGCTACACAGGAGGAGGACTCTCCTCCTGTCCAATTAAGTCTCTGAAACTCACTGGAAGGTCAGCTGTGAGTGGGTTCTGACCCAAAGGCACACAGCAACAATGTGCTATGAAGTTAAAGAGCTCTAATTAAAGGAAGTGGGAAGAAATTTTTGTAACGTGACTTCACGCCTTCTCTGCCAGAAATGCTGGAGTCTGCAGAGCTCCATCGCTCCTCACCCCTCAGTCAGGAGTCATGGATTTCTGATAGAAACGCTTAGCTGTGCTTAGACAGGGCTCAGTGATGGAGACGCCTGCTGAGTTAAACACAGGGGGCAGGTGGAGGACACGTGGGAGAAGCGGTGTGTTCGTGGCATGTTCCCACGCCGGGGTGGACATGATGGCTTTAAGGTGTACGAGAACAAGACAAGGGGCAAGAAATTTGTGGGCCGACACCCCTAGGATGTCCATGTAGGGGCTGACCCTCATCTCTTACATGGGATTCACAAGAACCAGTCTATGAGGTTGCTGGGAAGATGTTTAAGGCAAAGGGAGCACTGTGCCTTCACGAGAGACCACTTCCTACTGTCGCCCTCCCAGGAACGCTCCATGGGGAGGCAGCGGGGACTTCCCGCATTTGTGACTCGTGACAACACAGGAACAGATATAGCAGAGGAGCAAGCAGTGGTCGTAGAAGGTCTGAGATGATGGAGATACTGAAGCGGAGTCTGGGAGAATGGATGTGGTTTCCACTGATGGGAGGTGGGGGCAGGGAATGCCAAGGGACACCAGTCAGTTCTGAGGTCATTCAGACCAGCAGAGGGCACCGCCACAGGCAATGAAGGGCTGGTCTCAGAGGCTACAAAAGCCCCGGGAGAATGTGGACAGGACACCACAAGATGTAAATGGGGAGAAAAGAGGTGGGTGGTGGGCAAACTACACACTTGGAGGTGGGGTGGGGGACGGCCGAGGGGTGTTTCAGAACACTGGGTCCATGAGAAGGGGACTGAGTCAGTGGCTAGGCATGGGGAGAGGAATTAGGGCGTCTGGTGGGTCAGTGGGTACAAGAATGCCAGGATACTGCAAGAGAAAAAAATTAGATGGTGAGGGCAGAGAAATGAAAAACGGTACATCCCTGCCAAGTGCTCACACAGGAGATGGGATGAGGAGGAAGCGGAGGTGGTGGGGAGAGTGGAACAAGCCGCTGCCAATGTTGAGTCTCCATGTGCAGAACTTACATGGAGAACCCTTACAGCTGGAAGGACACAGCCACGCACCCAGCAGATGCCAGGATCCTGCAGGTCCCAAGGTCATTCTCCCCTCCTCGGAAGTCTTGCCACAAGCCTCCAGTCACCTTCACTGTCCCTCCCTCTGATCACCACTGCTGACCTGACATTTGGACTGTTGCTCCATTTCTAATTGCTGTCGTGTTTATCATCTTGACGTCCCCATCCATGCAGCCAGGTCACAGGACTCAAGGCGCACCTCTCCGTCTTTCCGAGAACAGGCTAGACTAACGAGATGGTCCGAGCAACAGTCCTCACAAGGAAGATTTCAACTTCTGACGCTCTGACCTCCAGTTAAGAACAAAAACAACTCACTGCTCAAAGAGGAAGAACTGTCTCATAGCTGACCCTCCAGAAGAGTTTCAGGGGCTGTAAACTACATGGGAAGAAAATGCTAAATCTTTCTCCCACCAAGAAACTTGTGTATTCAAACCAACCCCCCCACTTTGGGTTGGCAGCACAGCTCCCTATCCACCAGGCCAATAGAACTCCCTCAGACCTCAAGTTAGGAGAGGTAATCAGAAGGGGAGGCCATTGGGATGCTGGAGGCCTAAAGGGAGGAGCTGTGACTCGGCCTAGGAGGTGGGTGTAGAAGTGGGAAATGGGGAAGGGTGAGAGGAAGGAGGAAGGAAAGAGACCAGCGAGGAGAGGGACAAGCCAGGCACAAGTCAGCAAAGGGCTAAACACGGCTGGGAAGGTGGGGCCTCAGTTTCCTCATCTGGAAGGTGATAGGGTGGATGCAGAGCTCTCAGGGCGAGATGGGAACCTGGAGTCTCAAGTCCATGCCACAGGGACAGGGCTGCCTGAGGACAGTGGCTGAGACAAGTGGCTGGGACTCAGGCTTGGAGAGGAGGGGGCATCACAGTCCTTCTGTTCCAGCTGCACAGGTCCTTAGGGGTTAAGGTGACAATGCCCATGAACCCTCTCCAGGACCCCAGCTCACTGTCAGGGCCTAACATCCAGGGCTCCCATCTCCAGCCCCTCACTCCAAAACTGCCACCTCTACCTCGAGCCAGCCCAATGTCCTCTCTAGACAGGAAAGTTGTTGCTGTGTACCATCGGTACTGACTCACAGCTGACCCTCCAGCAGGCTTTCAGAGGCAGATTATGCGCCTCAGCATCCTTCACTCCCATCCCCAAGGTTCAAGGATGAAGTACAAGGGAAGGTCACCCAGCCCAGCCTTCAAAGGCCAGGCAGGCTTCCTGGTGGTGGCAGCAGTGAATGAAGAAACACATCAACACATCGTTAACCATTCCACGTTTTCAATTGTCTTACTGGCGTAACACCTGTGGAATGAGGAGAGGGATTAGTGGACTGTGAGGAGAGACCCAATATTACCTGTTTGCCGGCCATGAGCATGCAGTCACCATCTCACTCCACCTGTTCAGGACTCAGTACTGCTTCACTTAAAAATTATCACAGCCCTTTAGATGAGCCTTTACTTCCTCCTTGATTACCACTGGCTCCTGTTCATATGGTACTTCCTGAAATGTTTCTGTGCCAATCAACTCTTTCTGATACAGTGATTATGTGTATTCCCTCTATTTTCTTTTGATGATTTCTGGGTCATTCAATATATTGGCCATAGCATCTTTCAATATTGACACAAGGCTTAAATTTTTTAGTTCAGCCTGAGAAATGCAGAGCGAGTTCTTCCCTTTTTATTCTCCAATTCCAGCTCTCTGCACATTCCATTTTAATACTTTGTTTTAGCCTTCTGAGCTGCCCTTTGAAATCTTTTGTTCAGCTCCTTCACTTTGACATGTTTTCCATTTTTGGCTTCTCAATGCTCCAGTGCAATTTTGTGTGTGTGTGTGTGTATGTGTGTGTGTGTGTGTACCGTCAAATAGGATCTGACTGGTACAGGAGATTGTCCCTCCTTCTCCAGCAGAGCATCTGGTGGATTCAAACTGTACTTTTGGGATTTCAGTGCAGCTTCTTGCCACTAGGCCACCAGAGCTCCCTTCAGTGCAATCTTTAGAGTCTCTTCTGATATTCATTTCAATTTTTTCTTTCTCCTCTGTTTTTATAATGCCCTTTTGCTTTCTTCATAGATACCCTTGATATCATCCCACAACTCATCTGGACTTCAATCACTGGTGTTCAATAAACCTTAATATGATCTTGAAATTCAGATGGATTGATTCAAGATCCTATCTTGGTTCCTGTGGACTTATTTTCGTTTCCTTCAGCCTCAATTTGAACTTGCATATGAGTAATTGATGATATGACCATAGTGCATCCCTGGCCTAGTTTTGACTGATATTGAGCTTCTCTAAGAATGATTTCTTCCACAAATGTAGTCAACCTGATTCCTATGCAGCCCATCAGGTTAGATTCATGTGTAAAGTTATCGTGTCTTTTTTAAAAAAGGTATGGTTGCGGGGGGGATTGTATACCAATGAAAGAATTTTTCTTTTACTTTTCAAAGAGAGGAGTGAACTGGAGGGGGAGGTCTGGGAAGGGAGAAAAGTGCAACAATGAATGAATGGAAATCCAAAATCTCTGTAAATGTTCATTAAAATTAATAAATAAAAAAAAGGTATGCTGACATCAGCTAGATCCTGGCTGAAAGTAAGGAGTATTAGAAGAATGTCTATGTGTGCTTTATTGACAATCCAAAGGCATTTGACTGTGTGGATCATAACAAGTTGTGGCTGACATTGAAAAGAATGGGAATCCCAGAGCACTTGATTGTGCTCATGTAGAACCTACACCTGGAGCAGGAGGCTGTTGTGCAGAGAAGGGAAACACTGCATGGTTTAAAATTGAGAAGGGAGTGCGTCAGGGTTGTATTCTCTCTCTGTATCATCTATTCAATCTGTATGCTAAGAAAATTATCTGAGAAGCCAGACTCTAAGAAGAGGGGTGTGGCATCAAAATTGGAGGGAGACTCATCAATAACCTGTGTTATGCAGATGATACAATCTTGCTTGTTGAAAGTGAGGACTTGAAGCACTTGTTGTAGAAAACCAAGGAATGCAACCTTCAGTAAGGACTGCATCTCAATGTCAAGAAAACAAAGATTCTTACCACTGTACCAATAAGCAGCATCTTGATGGATGGAGATTGAAACTATCAACAGCTTCATCTTGCTTGGATCCACAATTGGTACCCATTGTCAAGAAATAAGGAGACACATTGCACTTGGAAAATCTGCAGTTAGGGACCTCTCCAAATTATCGAGGCGTAATGATGTCAGTTTGAGGACTAAGGTTTATCTCATTCAGGCCATAATCTGATTACTTACTATGCATCTGAGAGCTGGACAATAAATAAAGAGGACAGAAAAAGAACTGACACCTTTGAGTTGTGGTGCTGGAGAAGAGCATTGAACATCCCATGGACGGCCAAGAGAACAAACAGGTATGTCTCGCAGAGGGTGCAGCCGGAATGCTCTTTGGAGGCAAGAATGATGAGGCTTCACCTCACATACTTTGGGCATGTTGCTAGCAGGTTCCTTGGAGATGAACATGATGTTGGGAAGGATGGAGGAGGGTTCGTGAAGGAGAGGAAGACCCTCAAACACGTGGATTGACATGGTGACTGCTGCAATGGGCTCTTGTATGTCAGGAAGCATGGGGAAGGTGCGGGATAGAACAAGGATCAGACCTTTTTGTTCATAGGGTCATCATGAGTCATACTTGACTTAAAAGCATCTAACAACAACAACAACAACTTTAGATGACACAGTTGTGTAAAGTACACAAAATTCAAGAAAGCCATAACCTAACCTGAGTGTGTTCAGCTGCTGCAGACAAAGTCAAGTCTCAGAGAACATGAAGGCTCTGGAAGCAGACAGTGGAGGGCTGTAGACCTGCCTTCCTGGTCTCTCTCCTTAGGTCCTGGCCATCAGGCGTCCCTTCCATGGCACTGGGCTCCTTCCCATGCCCCTGGTCACCAGGCCACCCTGTTCTGAGCTGAGATCACATGGCAGGGAGGGTTCTCTGTAGCCTCTTTACCCAGCTGTAGCACTGCCCTTCAGGAGCTAACAACATTTGCCCACAAGGACTAAATCAGACCGGCATCCTGCTCCTATGACACTTTGGGTAGAAAGGCTCATTCTCCTCTTCCCTCTACAGCCCCCTTGGCTCTGGTTTTCATCTCTTAAACTGTTCATAAAAACAGCAGGCACAGGTGATGGTGGTAGAAAACCCAGAACACTAGATATCCCCATCATGGCAGAGAACGTCTACGCTCCTTGGGCTCTGACTGGACACAAAATACAAAGCTGTGAATTCAATTAGCCAGCCTAATTCAATTAGCCATGTTAGTGGAGCAGGAGGACGAGGTCAGTCACCCCCAGTGTCAGCCTGGACTCCCACTTTGGCAACACCAACATCATTACTTACTGTGAGCCAACTGTATACACGATGCTGGGTCACCGGTCAGGACTTCAAGGAAGGATGATGGTCTGAGAAAGATATCAACTTGCGGATCACAAAGACCGAGGAGTGAGCAGAAACAGCATGTTGGAATGGCACAAGGGGGCCTACCCAAAGCTGCAGAACTGCATTCATGCATCAATTTATTCACATTCATGCATTCATTCTTTTGTTCTAGGAACAGAAACATGAGCATGAATTATGGCTTCCATGGGGCACACACTCATCTACCCACTGTTTCTGCAAGAAAATGGACTTTCATGGCCCCTGTCTGGGCAGGTGAGCAGAACTCTGATAGCAGAGGTGGGTAAAATCCTAGGACCCAGAGAAGAGGATCATCTGTGCATCCACAGACACTGATCCAGCCTCAGCATGCACCACACCCTCTGCTCCCCCAGCACCAGTTCAGCCTCTCAGCCTTCAGATATGCATTTATACATCTGGTGAAACACCCTGGACGTCCAGAGCCTGAGCCATACAGGAGAGCTGTTCACATAAAATCTTTGCAGAAGTGTTCATATCATCTTTATTCAAAACAACTGGAAACCCAAATGTTCTCCAAATGGTGAATACATAAAAGAAGGTATGTCTATATAACAGAATACAGCACAGCAATAAAATGGACAAGGATAACTCTCTAATGCATTTCACTAAATGAAAGGAGAATCAAAAAACTACCCAGTGCATGGTGTGGACAGGGGCAGTGGAAGGGGATAGCATAAGGGAGTTTTTGGAGGGAAGAGTGGTACTATTCTAAACTTTCATGGTGTGAATGATAATAAGATTCAATGGAGTTATTAACTCACATTCCAATAAAAAATTTCATAAACTAGAGAAATGCAAAATTAATAGAGAGATAACTCATAATCTCACCTTTAGGGAGAATCAGTATTAATGTCCTTGGATGGACTATCTCCACAGGCTGATCTGTCATATATAAATGTTTACAACAGCCTTTAACACATAAATACTATTTTCACACAAAATTATTATTTCCTCTCCTGTGGTCTCAACTTTCCTGAAAAAAAAACAAAAACTAATGTGTAATCAGGTATTTTTACCCAATAACTCCCTTCCTGGTCAACATTGATCCTGACCACTATATACCAATACAATCATGCTGAGTTATTTCCATAAGATGATTCCACAAGGGAATTATTAGGTCAAGAAATAAGCTAAATTGAAGGCTGGGTTTCCATCATTCTCACGGATTATTGAATTGAGTCCCTCCCCAAATGTTCCCTTGCTTAAGTCATGATTCTCAGTGTGACACCTGTAATGTCTGTTATGTAATGACACCCCCTGATCTGATGGATAAGCCAATCAGGTGTGAGAATTAAGAGTGGGATGCAACATCCTTAACCTCATCAAAGCTCTGATAAGTGGAGTTTCCCTTAAGGGAAACCATACCATAAGGGTATGGCCTTATAACACTTTTATCAAAGATAAAAGGATAAAGAATGGAGTAAAGAGATAGAATCCTCAGTGCCAAGAAAGATGAGCCGGGGGTGGAGAGCAACTTTTGGGAACCTCAAGAAATGAGACAAGGACCTTTTTCCTGAACTGTTGACTAACAGAAAATCTTCCCGAGAGAAAGCCCCCTGAATTAGGATTTCAAGCCTCTATAGATGGTAAGGGTAAATTTGTTTATTAAAACCATCTACTTGTGGCACCTGTTACAGCAGCACCACATAACTCAATTATCTTCTATGTTCATAAGATCAATCCACAATATACCGTAAATATTTCCTAGGATTTGGAGCTGTTTCTAGGTACCTAACATTTAAAAGATGTAGCTTTACTAACGTCTCATGTGCTCAACTGGGATTATCAGAAAAATCTTTATGTATGAATTTTAATCTTTTTCAAAGTGAAGGGATAAAAACAAAAAAGTATCACATTCCTCACACATGATTTCTCTGCCATGTATCTTCTCACAGGTTTGCAAAGAGCTATGAGATAAAAGCTATGTGGCACTACTCAGCTATATATTCCCACCTAATATAATACTCAGACATACCTTTCTCCACTGTAAGCTCTACGTTCAAGGCTGACCAGCATCTGAAGACTTCTGCATACTGTCCACCTTCACAAGGAAACTCTAATGTTAGTGTATTTACTGAGGGAGAAATAAGTGGATTCTTCCATATTCCTTGTGTTCACAAGGTTACTTTCCACTACACCTTCTTTTGTGCTCTGTGAGGTTTAGAGGACAGCTTTCCCATAGTCCCCACATATATATGGTCTCTCACCACTGGGATGTCCAGAAAGGACTGAAGAAAGGCTTTCTCAAACTTGAGTTCTAAGCTCTTTCCATTGTAAAAGGAGCCCTGGTGGCAGAGTGGTTAAGTATTGAACTACGAGCCAAAAGGTTGGTCAGTGGTTTGAACCTACCAGCCACCTCACAGGAGAAAGATGATGCCTTCTCCTCCCAGGAAGACTTACGAGCCTCAGAAACCCCATGGGGCAGTTCTACTCTGTCCAGTATGTAGCTATGGGTTGGAGTTAAGTCAACAGCAGTGGATTCCATCGTGGGCTCTTATATTTTCAGTGAGGTATTCAAAAACCTTGCCTATACTATGAGTTCTTATGTGACTAGTGAGGTGTGCTGACTGACTAAAGGCTTTCCCACATTCCCTACATTCATATGGCCTCTCTCCACTGTGAATTCGTATGTGTGTAGTCAGAGAAGAGGATCGACTAAATGCTTTCCCACATTCCTGACATACATATGGTTTCTCTCCAGTGTGAGTTCTTGAATGTATATACAGGCCTGAAGAAAACTTAAAGGTTTTTCCACATTCCTTACATTCATACGGCCTCTCTCCACTGTGGGTTCGTATATGCTTGGTGAGGTTTGAGGAGCATTTAAAAGCTTTCCCACACTGCTTGCATACATAAGGCCTCTCTCCACTGTGAGTTCTTATATGCTTCGTCAGGTATGAAGAAAAACTAAACGCTTTGCCACATTCCTTACATTCATAAGGTCTCTCTCCACTATGTGTTCTTATGTGTTCATTGAGATATGAGGACTGACTAAAAGCTTTTCCACATTCCTTGCATATGTAAGGCTTCTTCCTTCTGTGAGTTCTCATATGTTTCACTAGGCGCGATGCACTAACAAAGGCTTTCCCACATTCCTGGCACTCATAAGGCCTTTCTCCATTCTGAGGTTTGATATGGGGAGTGAGAGATGAGGAATGACTAGAGGCGTGCACACATTCATCAGATACATAAGGCGTATTTTCACTAGGAAGGTTTTTTGACAAATCGAGGAATGAGGGGTGAGTACAAGTTTGCACACTCTGTTTACATTCACACTCAGAACTGCTAACGTCTGCCCTAGGGGAAGAGAAACTACAGAAATCTTCCTCACATTCATGACATTCATCAGGTTTCTCTCCAGGAACGCTGGTCACGTAGTTCTTCAGGGTCGAAATACAAATGAAGCCTTTCCCACAGACCTTACATTTATATGGTTTCCTTTCATTATCAGTTCTCATATGAGAGCCAAGGTAAGAAGTGCAAGTACAAGCTTCTCCACATTCTTGACAGGTATTACAACCACCAGGAGACGTGGTTTGTTTAGCTGAGGGCTGATCAATGAGGTACTTTCCGCACTCAAGGCATCCAGAAGGATTCACTTCAGTTGGACTTCTTTTGAGTATAGTAAGATCAGTTATCGGGCTGAAGGTTTTCCCACACTGATTGCCTTCGTCACTTTCATGGGGGTTTTCTACTACATGTCGTCTTTTAAAAGTAGAAAACATGCTGTTGGAAATAAATTTTATACCATGTCACCACTGCCAAACAGTGACTGTGGGGTTTTATTTTCCTTTACGTTCCTCATGTTTCAAAGGTTCAATCATTTAGCAAAGATGCTACAACAGATGTCACAATGTTTCTCAAATAATGGGCTCTCTGACAGATATCAATCAACAATATATATATATATATGAAATTACTATACTATTAAAATTCTCAGAATAATTTTATAATTTTAGGTACACATATACAAGTGTACCTACAGATTTAAACACACTCTGTAGTGTATTCTATAGTTCTCTTAAGACACTGCTCCCTATCATCTGACTGACACTTACCTGACTTGTATCCCTTGGTTTTTATGCTGAAATTCAATGACATGCAATTCACAGCTTTCTCCTAATATGGAAGCCCAATTGTTATTCTTCAGTAATTGTCCAATTATATGATCACTGGGCATATTTTCTCCATTATTAAGGTTTCCAGAAACTGATTGAATGATTCAAGTTGAAGTTCACAAAATGACAGGAGGGAGGGAAAAAAAAGAGGGAAAGGTATTACTATGAGGAAAAATGCACCTAGGAGCAAAGGAAAGTAGTTGGCTGTTTCAAGGTTTTGGAATATTTCCATGAAAATGGAGAGTGTCAATGTTCTAACAGTTTAGTTGGCAAAATTAAGTGGAAAAATACTGGACACAAGCAACACTGAAGTCCAGAAAAGTCCTTTAAAGAATTTAGAAACTCCACTCTCCTCAACTACAAAGAATCCTTCCTAACTATTTAACAGAAATATTCCTTTCTCTATGCAGTACTGTCTCCTTAAAAATCTTTCCTGCCCTCCAGATGCTCACAGATACAGTAGCTCTGGATGAAAAAAATTTCAGTCTCTCCAGATCTTTCTTTTGGTTCTCATGCAAACAGCTGGGATGGTACTAATGGTGAAAGGTGTATCATGAGGTAAGGTAGTGAAGAGCAGTGAGTATTTCCCTGACTCTAAGCCAACACTGTGCCTTCAGAGTCTCTAGGAAGGGGAAGATATGAGTTTATTTGCAGCAAAAGAATAATTGGTAACAGAGTCAGTAAAACTCTCTACAACTCATCAAATTACAAATGCCCCAATGTGACCCCTGAAGCCAGTGATCATATTTCCAGCACTTAAAGGGGCTCAGACTTCAAAACACAAGAGTTTAAAACACTCTATTACATAAAAGGAGCTTTGTTGGCATAGTATGTCCAGTGTTGGACTGTTAACTGAAAGTGTGGCTGCTCAGAACACATGCTCACTCCTCTATGAGAGAAAGATGAAGCAGTCAGTCTCCTGCAGTTAAGATTTACAGCCTCTGACACCCAGTGGCGGTTGCCATGAGTAAAAATCAACTCAACATCAAACAACAAACAACCCACTGCCATTGAGTTGGGACCAACTCGACCTGGACCCTATAGCAGGTCTCCAAGGCTATAAATCGAAAGGGAAGAGACCGCTCATCTTTCTCCCATGGAGCTGCTGTTGGAGTCAAACTGCTGGAGAGGTGAGGCCTTTGGGTTAGCAGTGCTTGACAGATACGACACTATGGTCACCTGGAAGACAGGGTATGCAAGACCCACAGAGCAAGGAAACAATTCCTGCCTTATTTAACAAATACTCTTTCTTTTGCTTTAAAAATTAATGCAAGGGCAGTAAGTATGAGGCATTTGCTCATTATACGATGTCATTCTCACCAACTGAGGCCAGGTTTATGAAGGTTTCCATCATCACATCTCTGTAGAGTTTCCTCTGTGCAGGGTCCAGCAAAGCCCACTCTTCTTGGGTAAAGTCCATGGTAACATCTTCAGCAAGCACTGATTCCTAAAATAGTCCATATATTCATCATCAGCAAGGTACCATGTACCACAATGTGTACAAAATGATGGGTGAAAATGATAGTCATGATGAATTAAGAATTCAAAGTTTTGACATAAGGGTCTGTGGTATAAAAATGTCTCCTGTAGATTCAGTCATCAGCATCTATTCTTAACCTGGCTATCTCCAATTCCTAAAAAACTGCTTTCATCCTCATAGATTTAATAAGAAGACTTCCAACACAATTAATTTTTCTCTCTAGTTTGTATGTAACTAATTCCAGTCTTACTCTATCTTGATGGTATAAACAGAAAACATGACAAGAATTATAGAAATGCTCTAACATATGAACAATTTAAGAGGAATGAAGTCACATTCATCATCAAAAAGAAAATGGTAAGATCTATAGTAAAGTACAATGCTGTCAATGATTCAATAATAACCATACACAAGCAAGGATGACCTTTTAATATGACTTTTATTCAATCTTAAGTGCCAAGCACAAAGGCTAAAGGTGAAAAATTAACAATTTCTACCAACTTTTGCTGTCTGAAATTGAACAAACACACAATCAAGATGTATTGATAATCATGGGTGACTGGAATGCAAAAGTTGAAAACAAAGAATTGGTAAATTTCAAATGGAGTCTTGATGATAAAAATGTCCCATCTAGCATGATAGATATTATATGACCAATGAACGATTCAGTGCAAATACCTTTTCTTGTTAACACAAAGGGCAATTCACATGTGGGCCTTGCCACAGAGAACACGAAATGAATCAAACTGACTAGTGGAAAAAGGTGGTGGAGAAGACTCCCCATTTTTCTCCTGCAGAGCAGCTGGTGAATTCAAACTGCATACCTTTGCACCGGCAGCACAATTCCTTACCATTAAGCCATTAAAATGCATACAGACCTTACATGTACATGCAGTCAGATGTTACCTGAACAAATGTTATGTAATGCATACCTGTGTACCAATTAGTTTCTGTCTCTTCCAGAAGACAAGAAATAGAGGGAATATTTCCGAACTAATTTTACGAAGCCAGTATTACAGCTCAAATTTTAAAAACTGACAAGGACATGATAAGAAATTAAAAGTTACAGAGCATGAACATATATGCAAGACTCCTCAACAAAATATTAGGAAATCAAATGCAACAATACAAATCAAGAATGATACACACCATGACAAAAAATGGTATTTCATCCAGGAATACAAGGCTGGTTCAGTACTGATGCTGGAAAGGGTGGAGGGTTGGCAAAGGAGAGGAAGTCTCTTGACCAGGTGGACTGACACGGTGACTTCCACAATGGGCTTTAGTGTGTCAGGAAGTGTGAAGATTCCACAGGATAGGGTGGGGCTCAGATCTTGTTCATAGGGTCCCTGTGAGTCATTCTCAACTCAATGGCACCTAACAACAACGAAAACAATCACATCAATAGAGAAGCTAAAGAAAAATCATGTAAGAGAAACCGTAAGAACATTATCAACATAACAAAAAAAAGTGGCAAAAAACTAACAGTTATTCAGGATTACACACTCTTACAAAACAAGGAAAGGAACATCTTTAACTGGATAAAGAACGTCTACTACCACTTACAGCTATTGCCAAGAAACTAGACATTGCCCTGCTTACCAGTTTATGTCAGTGTGGAAGGCTCCCTGAAACCTGTCCACCATGGGTGACATAGATGGCATTTGAAATATCAGTGGTGGTTTCCAGCAAGATAAGTACATCAGAAAACAAAGGTGGTGTTGTTGTTGTTAAGTGCCGTCGAGTCACAGGGGAGTCATAGCGACCCTATGAAGGAGAGTCCTCGACGCTTGGGTGCCTTTCATCCTCTCTCCAGGTTCATAGGGTTTCCAGAGGCAAGCTATTATGCAAGTGGATG
>NW_006399987.1:4175521-4182301 GCF_000299155.1 Elephantulus edwardii
GACTGTAAAAGGATCTGAAGCAGCACAGTGTCTGAAGTCTGGCAAGCAGCTTTGGAATTGGTGCAAGAACCCAGGATTTGCCAACAGTAACCACACCAGCAGCCGGATGACAACACGGTAAGTGTGAGCTCCCTCTTGTTCCCACACCCTCTTGGGGGTCAGAGGAGTGACTTTCCCCTGCACCCCCCCACCAGATGGCTAACCCTGGCCCCACTTAAGCTCTATCTAAACCAGGTTTGTGCCATTCTTTATCTGGCACCCAGGGACATTCTTTACCTCCTGGTGCTAGTGTGCCGTGTGCAGGTGAGAGACCTCGCCTACGGCCAGCCCTTAAAATAGCAGAGGCATCTAACCCAGATCACCTCCTGGGTACCCCTGTGGATCTGACGGCCATATCATGCCCATGTTGGAAGGTAGGTCCTCTCCCGGAACTCTTGGGGTCTGATAAGAGTGTGCTGTCTCTGGCCATCTCTGGGTTGACATTCCTGCAGAGACTGGTAGGGCTGGAAAAGTGTACTGGCTAGGATCCACAATCAACATTCTCGGCACTAGCAGTCAGCAAACCAGAAGACAAGTTAAATTGGGAAAATCTGCTGTCAGGGCCCTCTCCAGAGCTAAAGAGCAATGATGCATGATCCAGGCCAAGGTCTTCTCAATTGCTTGATCTGTATATGAAAGCTGCACAATGAATAAAGATGACAAAAGTACTTACGGCTGAAATTACGTCCAAATGCAGTCTCCCACCTGGTCTGGAGAGTTTGTAGATATGGCTCATGCTCTCTACCTCATCACACCAGCAGTTAGCCATTTCAGACAAGGGTCCTACCTGCCACAATTCCCTGGACTGACAGAGACATCATGGCCAGGTGAACTTCCCGGCACTTCTGAGACCACCAAAAACTTCATCCCAGATTGAGTGTCCAACTTCCACGCCCCCTAGGGCCTAGCAAAGGTGTCATCCACCACCCAACACCACAGCCTGGTTTCTCCCTGGGACTAGTAAAGGGTCTGACCTTGGCGAAAGGCCTTGCCTTCTACCCTGAAAGAGAACCCCAATCCCAACCTTCTTGAGTAGAAACTCAGTCCCAGACCAGACATCTCGCCTCCACCAGTCACCCTTCCCCCACACCTCTCCTTGCTTCCTCTCATTTTTTTTTCCTTCCCTGTCTCTTTTCCTTCTGGTTTTCTCCCCCTATCTCTTGTCTTTTTTTCCCTCTCAGTTCTATTTCAGCTTCATTTTGTACCCCTTCCATTTTTGGTTTTTCTTTCTTCTTTTACCATCCTTGTCTCTGCTTTTTGAGTATTTGATTTTTCTCTTCTTCTCTGTCCCACCCAGCAACAGACACTGCAGTGTTCACAACCTAGTCAAACAAAGCCTCCAGCAGCTTCATCCACTGAGCAAAAGGCAAAGACTGACTCCTGCTCTTTCAGATCAACAACAGATTGTGACCAACACCAGCCCAGCCTGCCCACAACTGATCTACATGAAGAGAGCATGGAACACATGCATCCCCATCTTCATTCACACTCACCAGAAGACAGGAGGTGAAAAACTAACAACTCCCAAAGCAAAGGCATAACACACTCACGCCACGCAACTGGATACAGTAAAACAAAACAATATGAAGACTACAACACCACAATGTCTCAGAAGCAACAGATAACTTCTAACCACACACACAAAACACAATAGTGCAGGGTGACATAAACATAAACAACTGACCAAAAGAGAAAATCTTTCACAGGCAGGTATGCTACCAGAATTTCTTGATGATGTTGTTATGTACTGTCAAGTCACCTGTGATTCACAGCAACCCTATGTTTAACAGCTCTGAACCCTGCTCTATCCTGAGCCAACTTTATTGTCTCTGACACACCTACCCCTATTACCCCAGTCACTGAACCAATCCATCTCATCAAGGGTCTTCCTCTCCTGCACTGTCCCTCCAACCTCCCAAGCCTGATGTCCCTCTCCAAAGACTGGTCCCTCCTTGCAACATGCTCAAAGTATGTCAGATGGATCTTCAGGGTCCTAGTCTCTAAGGAACAGCTTGGTTTCACCCTCTGCAGGAGGACCCTGTTTGTTCTCCTAGCTGTACATGGTACATGCAATACTTATCTCCATCGCCACAGCTTAAAGGCATCAATTCTCCTTCTATCATTCCTAGTCACTGTCCAGCTTTCTGACGCATAATGTGTAATTGCGAAGACCACTGCCTGGATCAATTGCACCTTAGTCTCCAAACTGGCATCATTGCTCTTCAGTACTCTGGAGATGTCCCTGACAGCAGACTTTCCCTATGCAATTTGTCTTTTGATTTCCTGGCTGCTGGTACCAAGAGTGTTGACTGTGTAGTTAAGCAAATTAAAGCTGTTAACAATCTCAATCTCTTCACAGTTAAGTGTCTTCAACAGGTGAAGGAAAAGTTTTCTAAAACAGACAAAATCCTAGAAGAATTCAAACAGCCATTTAAAACCAGACTTACAAAATAAAAGGAAAATTATGAGCCATAGAAAATAGCAAAAAGAAATTCAGAACATCAAGACTAAAAATTTCAGGAACAAATCACACGTAAGAAGAGCAGAACTGAATGAATGAAAGACAGATTTAGTGAGATGGCAAATAAATCCCTCAAAACTAACTGCTTAGAGGAACAACTGGGGGGGGGGGGGGGAGGGAGAAGAAAAACAAAGCCAGCATTAAGAACTGTATGGAACAACACTGAGAAGAGTATAGGCTGGAATATCAAAAGAGGAAAAGAAAACAGAGCAAACAGAGAAAAGTGTTTAAGATTTGCCAAAAGAAAATTTCACAAATACGAAAAATAAGAACATAATCATTCAGGAAGGTCAGAGAACTGCAAGTAGAGCAGATCTGAAAGAAAAACATCAAGATACATCCTAATCAAATCTTCCAAAATCACAAAGAATACTGAAGTAGCATGGAATTGAATGAAGAGATGCTGACAAAGGAGAAACAACAAGACTAAGCTCCCAATTTCTCAATAAAAACCAAACAGGAGACGACACATATAAAACTCTGAAATAAAAAGACTACCAGCCAAGAATTATGTACTCAGGAAAACTGCCATTTAAAAAGAACAGCATAATTAAGACACATCCAGATAAACAAAAATTTAAGGGAATTTGTGGAAATCAAACTATTCTTACAAGATATACTTGTAAGAAGGAGTACTTCAAACAGAGAGGTAACAATGGCAGATGGCAACCCAAAATTAATAGAAATTGTGATACCATTCAGAAATGATTCTGTCATAGAAATACTTAAAGTGAAATATGTTTGAGCCAAAAAAATAAGGAACTATAGCTAACAGTCCATAATAAAATCAATCACAAAATAAAAAGAGGGAATAAGTAACACAGTAATAGACCGTCCAAGTGGAAAGTAATTTAAATCAATTTCAAGACAAAATGAACTACTTTACACTTGGGAATAAAATAGCAATTAGTAGGATAAATCCTACTTAAAAAGTAAAGAAAATCAACAAACCTTCAAATCAAAATAGAAAAAAAGAAGAAAAAGACAAAAATCATGAAGACTGTAAACACGAAACTACCAGCAATAGAGGCAATTATAGAAAAAGTCATAAAAAGAAAGTCAGCACAGAAAAGTGGATAAACATCAAAATCAGCAACCCCTCCACACACACTGCAGCAAAATGACAGTAATAAAATCATACTTATTGATAATTACATAGAATGTGCTAGATTAAACACACTAGTCAAGAGAAAGAGTAGAAGAATGGCTAAGAAAACATGACTTAACAATATACTGTCAACAAGAGACACACCTTTCAACACAGGCACAAAAAGTTACTAAAAAGAAAAGTGTGGAAAAATTATCAAGCAAATAGTGATTTTAAAATAATCAGGAGTAGCCACACTGATATCTCATAAAACAAACTTCAAGCCTCTTCATCAACACTCCGATTCAATACTGTATTGAAACTCCAATACAAAATTGTGTTCAAAGTCCTAACCAAAGCCATAAAGCAAGAGAGGTAAATACCAGCCATCCATGTTAGCAAAGAAGTAGAAAAACTATCTCTTTTTACAGATTATATCCTTATATAGGAAATCCCAAAAACTCAGCAAGAAAATGACTTGATGTAAATTAAAGATTTAGCCAAGCGCAGGGTACAAAAAATCAACACACAAAAGAATCAGTCAAATGTCTCCACAATAACAAAGAAAAGTCTGAAAAAGAAGTCATAATGTATCATTTATAATTGCTACCCAAAAAATTAAATGCTGAAGAATATTTTTGTGTGAGTGTACCGTCAAATCAGATCTGACTGGTACAGGAGGAGATTGCCCCTCCTTCCCCGGCAGAGCATCTGGTGGATTCGAACCGTGCACCTCTGGGACTGTAGTTGCAGCTAAATGCTGAAGAATAAACCTAAGCAGAGCTACAAAGAAAACTGCAAAACCTTACTACAAGAAAACAAAAAGATAATCTATATGAAACGGGAAAATATATTATGCCCATAGACAAAAGGATGTAACAGTGTAAAAATGTTAATACTATTGAAAGCAATTTACAGATACAAAGCAAACCCATTCCAGATTCAAGCATGTTTCAAAGAAAAAGCTAATTTCATATGGAATAGAAAGAAACCCTGAGTAAGCATAATACTAATGTAGAAGAAAAAGAAAATGAAGACCTTACTTACATTTGCCAGTCTCAGAATTTACTTACACAGCCAGCCGTAATCAAAACCTCCTGGTACAGGCACAGTGTCAGATACAGATAGCAGTGGAATAGAACTGAGAATGCAGAAGTAATATCATATATCAAGGGACAGCTGATGTTTGACAGAGATGAAATCCATTATATGGGGGGAAGACAGTCTTTTAAACAAATGGTTCTGGCAAAAATAGGTATATATTTTAAGAAAATGGAAATAAATCCATAACTCATATTGTTGTTGTTATGTGCCATCGAGTGTCTTGTGACTCATAGCGACCCTATGTACAACAGCCCTAAACCCTGCTCTATCCTGTGCCAATCGCACTGCCTCTAACACACCCATCCCGATTACCCCAGTCACTAAATCAATCCACCTCACAGAGGGTCTTCCCCTCCTGCGCTGTCCCTCCACCCTCCCAAGCATGATGTCCCTCTCCAAGAACCTGTCCCTCCTTAAAACATGTCCAAAGTATGTCAGACGAAGCCCCCGAATCCTTGCTTCCAAGGAGTAGCCCGGTTTAACCCTCTCCAGGATGAATCTGTTTGTTTTCTTGGCAGTCCATGGTACATTCACTACTCTTCTCCAGCACCACAGCTCAAAGGCATCAATTCTCCTTCTGTACTCCCTAGTCATTGTCCAACTCTCTGATGCATAACAAGTGATAGCAAAGACCATGGCCTGTATCAGACACACCTTAGTCTCCCAGAGAGACACCACTGCTCTTGAGTACTTTAGAGAGGTCCCTAATAGCAGACTTTCCCATCGCAATACGCCTTTTAATTTCCTGGCTACTGGTGCCGAGAGTGTTGACTGTGGAGCCGAGCAAACTGAAGCTGTGAACAATCTCAATCTCTTCGCCCTCCATCCTGATGCTACCGATTGGTCCAGTGGTGAGAATCTTTGTCTTCTTGACATTGAGCCTCAGTCCATACTGAAGGCTGCAGTCCTTGACCCTCTGCAGCAAGTGCACGAGGTCCTCCTCCATTTCAGCAAGCAGGGTTGTGTCATCTGCGTAACGCAGATTGTTAATAGATCTTCCACCAATCATGACACCTCACTTCTCCTCATAGAGCTCAGCCTCTCGGATAATTCATACTATATACAAAAATTAACTCAAGATGATCAAGGCCCTAAGTATAAAACTTTAAATTATAAGGATCATCAAAGAAAAATAGGGGCAAGTTTAAGGTCCCCAAACTAGAGCATGAGGACTGCTGGTGGTGCAGTGACATCTGTAAGGTCAGAACATTGTACCAGCCACTCCATGGAAGAAAGGTGAGCAGTGTCCTCCTTTAAAGATTTACAACCCTGGGAACCTGCTGGAGGGTCACTATGTGACAGCACCAGCATGAGGCCATAGACAATCTATCCCATAAACAATCTATCAAATATAACCAAATAAGCACAATCAGCAGAGGACAAACTGCAAGGCTGGGTCCACCTAATAATTAAAGCCTTAGTCATAGTCAAGAACATGGAAACAGCCCAAATGTTCAACTACATTTGAATAGATTGAGAAACTGTGGTACATTCACACAGTGGAATACTACACAGCCCTCGAGAGCAACGATTTTGCAAATTACTGTGTAACTTGCGAAGGACTAGAGAGCATTATGCTTCACTGATCTAGCTCAGTCTCATAAGGACAAATACAGCATAAGACCATTCTTGTAGAAATAGAAACGTAAGTAGTAAAACATGTATGAGGATCAAAGGCATAGGGTGGGAGCAGAGGGGTGAGGATGGGCAGAGGGGAAATCATAGGGTCACACACACTGGTGGGTGGAAGAAGGTGGAGTAAAGGAAATAGGAAAGATCCAGTGGCAATCTGGAAAGACTGAGTGGGCACAGTTCAATGGTGATTAATTTTACAAAACATAATGAATCGGAATGACAGTATGAAATATGTGAATGAAGGATAGTGTGAAACACGATGTAAACGAATTTTGGTTTTTTGGTTGTTTTTTTTTAATTTCTTTATTTTTCATTTCAATGAACATCTACAGAGATTTTGGAATTCCATTCATTCATTGTTGCCCCCCAACCCCGTTTGCTCCTCTCCTTCAAA
>NW_006399987.1:4183140-4199442 GCF_000299155.1 Elephantulus edwardii
TAACAACAACAAAGCCTTATGCTCATCAAAAGACTTCTCTGAAGAGTACAAAGAGAACCTACAGATTGGAAAACCTGGTTGGCATACCTGACCAGGGACTGATTTCCACAATTTATAGAAAACTCTCACACCTCAAAACAAGATAAAGGTAAACAACTCAACTAAAAAAATGGACAGGGGCCATGGATAGTTGACCACAGAAAATATTCACATCACCAACAAGCAAGACCAGTGGTTATTAGAAAAATGCAAATCAAATCGATGAGATATATCACTTCTCTGGCGAAATTCAGTAAACAGTAAATAAGAAATGCTGGCAAGGGTGTGGGGAGACTAGAACTCACACACTGCTAGTGAAACTATAAAAATGGTGCAAACACAATGGAAATGAGTTTGTCACTCACTTGAAAACATGGGAAAAAGCCTGTGAGCAAACACTGAAAGTACAGCTATTGGTCTCTCCTTGCCTGGAACAAAGACAAGACAAGAAAAGCAAAGACATATAGATTAACCAAAGAACGAAAGGACCATTGGACCTTTCCTTTCACAGCCTGGAGACCAGAAGAATTAAATGGTGCTGCATTACCACTACAGATCACTCTAAAGGGAATACAGAAGATTCTAGGTAGATACAAGACACAGTCCTATATGAAGACACTCATTCCTTAGAATAACCAACTATATATAAGGTCAAAAGAGCAACATTTGCCCAAGGATACAGGCCAGAAGTCAGGAAGGGGCAGAATCTCAGGATTAGGGGGAATGAGAATTACAGGCTAATGGGGAAAGTGTGATCACACTGTGGGTATTTCATTAATGTCAAAAACCAAAATTTGTATGAACAATGAGATGGAAAACCAGTTTGCTTTGTAAACTTTCAGTCAAAGTACAATTAAAAAATTTTAAAAGATTGAAAAAAAAATGTTGAAAATAATTCAATACCATCAGGTATGTAACTATCAACATTTATCAAAGCTCACAGAGTTTCCGGAGGACGAAGTGGATGAGCCTGCAACATAAACAGATACATGTACACCTGTATTTACTGCAGTATTTACAGGAGCAAAGAGAAGAAAAACATCCAAATGTCTATCAATGGATGAATGAATAAAGGAACTAATTAATGTACATACACAAATGGAATACTATAAACAGTGAAAAATTTGTGAAGCATTGCATAGCATGGATGAATCTGAGGACATTATCCTAAGTGAAGAAAATCATAAAAAGACAAATGAATCCACTCATAAGAAAGCTAACGAAAAGTTTACACACAAAGATTTTTCGATAGTTACTATGGAGTTTATCTTTCAATATTACTTGTCTAGCCATTACGTGACTTTGATATCTAGATGGGTGGGACTGTGTGAATGGGCCGTATTAGCCTGTGCACAAGTGGACTGGCTATCTACCATTCCACAAAGGGATTGATTGGCTAGTCTTGCCAATAAACTGAACAGCTCTAACCATAGAGACAGATCTTCTGGTGCCACTGAAGAGAAAGGAAGACAATGTAGGATGTCCTTCCTGCTCCAGCTATACCTAGGGCAGCAACAACTATGACCAAACTGGAGACCTGATGGGAGAAGAGACCTTGGGGCAGACGGCGGGGGAGCCAATATTGGCAGGACTGAGAACTTGGGAACACTGGCCAAAAAGACATTTTAGGAGCTACCTTGACTATATTCTGTTATTAATCTGGATTATTGACTTCCCCAATATAGTTCTGTGTGGTCTGTGAGCTATCGCATTGGATTCTGAACCCAGCAAAGCAGTAAAGACTGGTGTGGAGATGAGTGGAAAGAGGTAATGGGAGAATAGGGGAACATGCCTGTCTGCATGGGAATTGGTTTTGTGTTACTGATACTGTTGATGGAGACAGTTCCCCTTTGTGGCACTGAGAAAAGTCAGACATGGCTGTACCCACGTGGTCCTCGCTCTTTTTATAGTAACCAGAGATGTCGAGGGAAAGGGAATAAAAATTAGTAAATAGGTAAAAAACACATATTTAACAGGTAAAGGTAGTGGTGGTGTACCACTGAATCGGAATCAACCACAGCTGACCCCTCCAGTGGGTTGTCAGAGGCAGTAAACCGCACAGGAGGAGACTGCCCATCTTTTTCCCATGGAGCAGCTGGTGGATTCAAACCGCATGCCTTTGGGACTGCAGCACAAATCCTGAACATTACGCCACCAGAACTCCCGAATGAGTAAAGGGAAAGGCAATACACAGTAAGGGGATGATCAGCACAATACCACTAAAGAAAGGGAAGACAGAGAAAAGTACACAAAATAAGAAAACCCAAGATGCACTGAAGCCATCAGTCTAAGGAACTAAAGGGCCTTAAGAACATCAAATTCCAGGACTTAGAGGCCAGAAGAATCAGCTACTGTTGCTGACCACTCTCAATGACAGAAAATAACGGGACTGGACAGTTGAAGAAACTCTATGACAGGACTGGACAGAATAGGGGAGAATGTGAAAACATAAAAAAGGTTAGGGTTACTGGTCCAATAGAGACTGGCGAAGCCCACTAGAGCATAGCCCGTAATCACACTTTGATAGTCAAACAAAAGTCAACCCTGTAGCTCAATAGCTCAACTTTCAGCCAAACGACAGACAGGTCTGTTAAGTGAACACAACCACCAAGAGGCACTCACTCCTTAGAATAATGAACCACCCCAGGTCAGAAGAGCAGCATTTGCCCAAAGATAAGGCCCGAAAGGCAGGAAAGGGTAAAAGGATTCATGGACATGAGAAAGACAGGGAAGAAGTGGGAAGAGTATGTTTACATTGTAGGTATCGGAGTTGTTATAAATCACAACATGTTATCAACTGTTGCCTGGAAAACCAATTTGCTTTGTAACCTTTCACTCAAATCACAACATAAAAAGACAAATAGGGCGAGCTCTGGTGGCCTCGTGGCAGGAAACTGCACTGCAATTCCAGAGGTGCGCAGTTCAAATCCACCTCTTCGTGCTCTGCTGAAGAAGGAGGAACAATCACCTCCTGTACTAGTCAGATTCTTGTCAGATTCAATTTGACGGTACACACATTAAAAAAAAAAGACAAATAGACATAATTGTGGTACAGCATCACTGCAACACAAAAGCAAGTCAAACTGACAGGTGAGTGGTGGGCTAAAGTTTATAAAGAAGTGCCAAGCCCACACAGAGCCAAGATATTCCTAAGTAATAAGGTACTAAGGCAAAAACAAAAGTAACAGATGTAACGCTTTAGATCTTTTGTAAGTAGGGAGTCCTGGTGGAACAGTCCATAGGGACCTGTAGTCCAAATGTTCTGCTAACCAAAAGGCCATGCCTCTCTGGCATCTGAATCCACCAGGGACTCCTCACGAGAGATGGACAATCTCTACTCTATCTATCATCTCAGAAATCCAGTGGAGGATCAGCTACGAAAAAGTCAGGACTTGAAAGCAATGAATTAATTTTGTAAATAAAGTTGTAAGCAGTTAAAGGTGAGTACGTTGACTCATCAGTTGTTCCTTGAGAGGATGATGTGGCGTTATTCTTCGCCAAGGAGCACAGCCTTGGAGACCCTCTTGGACAGAAAGACCCAACTCTTTCCCATGGGGTCACTTTGAGTTGAGACCAACTCTACAGCAGCAGGTTTGGCTTTTGGGTTTTCCACTGAACAGGATGGGGTCTACATAGAAACATACAGAGGGTTCTAGAAAAAAGAAATACTTTCAGAAAATGACAGAGCAAGTATTACAGGGCAGAGACAGAAAGCAGACACTTTATTCTGATGCCGTCCACAAGGTCTCTGGCTGGCGCAGACTGTCTGCATGCAACTACTAAGCTAATGTCTAGAGTTTCAAACCCCAGTGGCACCACAAAGAAAGACCTCGTGTGGGGAGATCTGGTGGCCTAGTGGCAAGAAACTGTGCTGCAAAACCAAAGGCGTAAGAAGCTCCAGTGGCCTAGTGGCAAGAAGCTGTGCTGCAATCCCAAAGGCACGTGGTTTGAATCCTACCAGATGCTCCACTGAACAGGAGGAGCAATCTCCTCCTGTGCCAGTCGGATCCGATTAGACAGCACACAACAAAACAGACAAACAAAAACTAGAAGAAAAAAAGGTCACTTAAAAACAACCCAAAAACAAATCCACCAGATGTTCTGCTGGAGAAGGAGGGGCAATCTCCTCCACTGCCAGTCAAATCAGATTTGATGGCACACAAGAAAAATAAATAAAACCAAAGCGGGGGAAGACCTAGTGATCTGCTCCCACAAAGACTACAGCCCAGAAATACTGTCTTTTGTGCTATTCAAAGCCATCAACTGTTCCTCAGCTTTTCACTAGTCATTCCTAGCCTTTATGAAAGTTGTGACTTTTAGTACAGTTGAATTTGTCATCTTCTTCCTCTATGGCTTCCTCTTCTTATTTAAGAACCTTTCCCCCTCTCTTTTGTTGTCCAAGACTGCAAATCTTTATAGGAGGCCCCAGCCTCATTTTTCTCCTGAGGAAAACCTGATGGCTTTAAATACTATAAAATAAAGTCTGTGCACTAACACTTGGTAAAAAAGTTATAATAATGCTAATAACGATGGCAACAGTTGCGCTGTGCCGGCCTCACAATCTCCATGTGCTTCAGTCCATGGTTGCAGTCATGGGGTCAGCCCATCTTGCTAAAGTTCTAGTCTTGAATTAGAAGCTAAAATTATTCTTTCTTTGTGAAACTGATGAGAAGAGTGTATTTAAGTTCTTGAGTATACAGTTTCTATTGCAAAAAAATTTCTACAGACTTCTGTCTCTCTACTGAAAATTTTTCAATTTAACGCCTATCAAGCTTATAAACACTGAGAAAATGCCTATTTAACTGATGTAAAAGTTGTCACATAGCTGGCTTAAATCTTGAGGACTGACTGGGAGTTCTGCTGGTGTGGCCCATAGTGAGTTTCAATGCCTCTCTGCACTCAATCCTTGGCCTTCTCTGCCATCTTTTTACCTCATTCAAACACTCCAAGGCAGGTGCACAGAGCTGGTCATACAATTCATATGCAGCTTTAAGCCTTTATAGTAAAAATAAGCTACTCCTCTGTTGTTGTTGTTGTTAGATGCCACCGAGTTAAGTGTGACCCACAGCGACCCTAAGAACAGACCCAAACCCTGTTCAAGCACAATGTCCAACACACTGGAAGTATTTGAGATGAAGCTTTGTCACCTTTACCTCCAAAGAGTACTCTGGCTACACTTTACCTAAGACTTTTTTGTGTCTGTATTACTCACCATTTCTCTGTTCCAGCTCCTAGCAGTCTAAGTGAATGTCCTCTCTTAGCACAAGAAGCCACTCAGAGGGATTCTGAGTAAGAACAGAACCAGAAGCAGGGTCACTTGCTAGGCAGTCTAGAGACAGATAAATGATCTTTGGTCCACACAGCCAGTCTGAGGAATTGAAATCCTTATTTTTGATTGCACAGATGTAGAAGGTGGTTTCCCAAGGTCTCCAAATGTCCACACTGGATTAGTTCCATGCCTGAGATCTAAAACGAAAGGACAGGGAGGAAGCAGTACTGAGTAATCAGGGAGTGCCAGGCTCTTGGCCTTCAGCTCTGTGAGCAAGGATTCCCTCCAACCACCCAGCGGCACTTGCATTTAAGGCAGAACAGGCTTCAGCCTTCCAGGCAGCCACCTGCAAACTTTATGTAGCTCCACAGGCTTCTTCCCTCAGGCAACAAGATCACCGATGTATTCCTAACAGTGTATCAGAAGCTCCAAGGTCTGGCCAGGCTTCAAAGTTTGAACTGTATTTCCTCTAGGGATTCAGCCTAGGGCTGAGGTTGTGGGCTCCCTGTACCACAGCATGCACACCTCAATATTAATATGGGTGCTTTCAAAGGAAAACACAAAGTTTTTCAAGTTCGGTCAACAAATTAAGCTTCTTTGATTTATCATGTACAAACGGAATGCGTCTGCTGTACTTTGCATGTTCATTTAACTTCTAGATTTGTACTATGTGACCAGTTTTGCAACAGACACTTCTCTCTCTTGCTCACCTACCACCCCTTTGGCTTTCTGTTCATGACACCACCAGTTCCCAAATTTCTAGTAACACTTTCACTGTTAAGGTAATTCTAGTAAGTAATTCATCAGAAAATAACTAGGTTTTAAGGAGCAGTCTCTGTCTACCGCCCTACCCCAAGCTATGACTTTTACATTCTTTTCTCAGTGTAACTGCTTTCTCTCACGCACACACATAATTTTAATAAAGGGTATCTCCCACTATGGGTACTATCTCTGCTTTTATTATTTTGAACAACACTAATATTAATAGCAATAGCAATAATTTTAATCCAGATCCTTATTCACTCCACAGTTGAAAAAAAGGCAGTCTCCTCCTATAAAGATTCACCTGTTGGAGGGTAGGCATGAGTTGGAATGGGGCATGACAGCCATGGGTTTTGTGGTTCTTGTTTCCAGTAAAAAGTTTCTTCAGGCTTAGAGGAAAGGACCTAGCTCAATGGGTAAAATCTTGATTTCTCTGAAACCTTTCCCCCCCCCCATCATATTATAGATGTTGAGCAAATTACTCATCAATTTAAGCTTCATTCAGTGTTCAAAATCACTTACCAAGAAGCATTAATTTTCTAATCGTTGCACATTTTGCATTTACTTAAATAACAGTGCTCTCCAAAGCAAGCAACAGAAAGGATGAGAAATTTTTGCAGCCTTTGGGATATGGTTAAGGATTTCTGGGATTTGGTTAAGGACTTCTGGGATCTGGCTAAGGATTCTGAGTAGTTTCCTGACACAGGTGCTACATTATGTATTCATTCCCAATAATAGAAACTCACACAGGAACACGCTGGGCATTTGCTCCCAGAAGCCTTAAACCTATTAAGGAATGTGGATCTCTTGTTGCAAAACTTGTGCTTAAACCACCAACTTCTAATCCTGCACATAACCTATCTCAGTCAAACTTTGATATTTAGCAAAGCATGGAGCATGTGATTTCTAAAATAGCTCCTGACCTTGTTATACATGTTCAACTACATTTTCCATCCAAAGAAGTGTGTTGTTTTAGTGTGCCTCTGACTCATAGCTGACCTTTCAATGAGTTTTCAAAGGCTGTGAATCACCAGTCTGGAAACTACACTTCTCTCTCCCTCAGGGCAGTTGGCAGATTTGAACTGTGTGCCTCTGGGTTGGCAGTGGTGGGCACTAGAGCTTCCTACAAACTTTGTTGTATGTACTGTCAAGTTGGAATCAACTTACAGCTGACCCTCCGTTGCGTTGGGTTTTAAATCGGGTTGTATAAATCGCACGGGAGGAGACTGCCCCATCATTCTCCCTGAGAGCAGCTGGTGGATTTGAATTGTGTGCCTTTGGTTTGGCAGAACAACTCCCTACCAATGGCTATACTGTTTCTCACACAATCATGGTGAAAATCTCTGCCCAATTAGAAAAAAAAAAAAAAACAAAGTTCTTTGAAATATGCCACTTTCTATTTTCCCCAAAAAAATGAGGCTTTATATGATCCTAAATGCACGTACTAGTTCTCACTCACGATTCATAATTTCTAATGGCTTAAAAACTTGCAACTATGAAAATAAGGGGAAGGTATTTCTCACAATTTTACTGGACAAATGGCCAGCAAGACTCAGCAGAAGTCCTGCCTTACCGAACCACTGAAAGCCCTGGGGAGCTTGGAAACAGCAGTCTGGAGGTGGCAACAGTCCATTTAGACTCAAGTTAACTACGCATAACTTAAAGGACGATTCTAGTACATTTTAGGGGACAAAGCTGGTCTGTCCTTTTTACTTAGCAAGGATTTACACGATTTTACCTGTTAATGCACCGAGACCCTAGTCCCGTTTACCTACTCGCCTTCGGGACCCCGGGAAGCTGATCAGGGACACGGGGGGAGCAGGGCTGTCGGCGGAGGCGATGGTGGCGGCCGGCCGGGGAAAGCGGCCGCGGGAAGGCTCCGCACAGCGGCCTCGGGAGCGGATCGGGAGCCGGGAGAGCGCAGGAGGGCGGGCCCGAGTCCTCGCCCCTCGGCAGCACCTGCTCCGGGACAAGGCGGGCGAGACACTCACTCTACCGGATGCTGGAGTCAGAGCGGGACCAAATCACGGTGGGACCAAACCCGCCACTGGTCCGAGTACGTGTACTTCCGCTTCCTGTTTGTGGGTTTCGGGTGCCCCTGGAAAAGGGGTCCGTGACCACGTAGTGACCTTGGCACTTAGTTGCTTAAGACTTGAAGTTGGTATAGACGTGAGATCAGTCATCTTCTGCCATTATTTCCTTTACAGAGAAAAGCCTATTTTTTTTTTTTCTTGACTACGTATATACAGTATATAAACCCCAAATACGGTTTTCTGTAGTGAAAGATTTCAAAACTAGTATTTGACTATCTGGCCTTTTATATTTTTTTTTTAAAGCTGCATTATTTAGGGAAATAGAAGTGTGGCATCAAGATTGGTGGAAGATCTATTAACAATCTACGTTATGCAGATGACACAACTCAGCTTGCTGAAACTGAGGAGGACCTCATACACTTGCTGCAGAGGGTCAAAGACTGCAGCCTTCAGTATGGACTGAGGCTCAATGTCAAGAAGACAAAGATTCTCACCACTGGACCAATTGGCAGCATCAGGATGGAGGGCGAAGAGATTGAGATTGTTCACAGCTTCAGTTTGCTGGGCTCCAGGGTCAACACTCTTGGCACCAGCAGCCAGGAAATCAAAAAACGTATTGCGATGGGGAAAGTCTGCTGTTAGGGACCTCCCTAAAGTACTCAAGAGCAACAGTGTCTCTCTGGAGACTAAGGTGCACCTGATACAGGCCATGGTCTTTGCTATCACTTGTTATGCTTCAGAGAATTGGACAATGACAAGGAGGATAGAAGGAGAATTGATGCCTTTGAGCTGTGGTGCTGGAGAGGAGTATTGAATGTACCGTGGATTACCAAGAAAACAAACAGATTCATCCTGGAGAGGGTTAAACCAGGCTACTCCTTGGAGGCAAGGATTCTGGGACTTCATTTGACATACTTTGGACATGTTGTAAGGAGGGACAGGTCCTTGGAGAAGGACATCATGTTTGAGAGGGTGGAGGGACCGCGCAGGAGGGGAAGACCCTCTATGAGGTGGATTGATTCAGTGACTGGGTTAATTGGGATGGATGTGTCAGAGGCAATGTGATTGGCACAGGATAGAGCAGGGGTTAGGGCTGTTGTACATAGGGTCGCTATGAGTTGCAAACGACTCGACAGCATATAACAACAACAACCACCACCTCATAAAATATTTAGGAGCTCTGGTGGCTTACTGTTGTTAGTTGCCATGGAGTCAAGTACAGCAACCCTATGAACAAACAATAGACTTGAATCCTGCCCTATCCTGTGCCATCCTTTATCAAGGTTGATACGCTTGAGCCCACTACAGCAGTCACTGTGTCAATCCATCTCTTTGAGGATCTTTCTCTGTTTCACTGGCCCTCCCACCTTTCCAAACACGATGACCCCCACTCCAAGGAATAAGCTAGCTACTCCTAGCACCATGCCCAAAGTATGAGAGACAAAGCTTTGCTCTCTTTACTTTCAAGGAGCACTCTACTCTGGCTTAGCAGTAAGGATGCGCTGCTAACACAACGTTAAACAGTTGGAACCAGCCAGCTGCACCGAGGGAGAAGGATTGATAATCTCCTCCAAAGCAAATCCTCAACTAATTAGAGTCAGCAATGGGTCTGTTCCAACATGAAGTGTATATAACAACAACATAAATATTTGTCCATGTCTAGACTCCTAATTTCGCTTTTGTTGTCAGGTGCCCATATTTACAATTCCAACACTCTACGAATAATAGATTTGAACCTTCCCCTATTCTGTGCCGTTGTCACGATCTTCATCATACTCAAGGCCACTGTTGTAGTGACTATGTCCACCCATCTTGTCAAGGGTCTTCCTCTCTTTTTCTGACCCTCTGCCTTTCCCAGTGTCATGTCTTTGTCCAAGAACTGTTCGCTCCTGACAACATGCTCAAAGTGAGATGAAGTTTCACCCTGATAACTCTATTCTATGTTTTATCATCACTTTACTCCCAGGGAGCTCTAGTGACATAGTCCTTAGAAGACTGTGCTGCTAATACAAAGGCATGTGGTTCAAATCTACCAGCTGCCCTGAAATAGAAAACTGGGCCATCTTCTCTCCTGCGATTTACTGCCTCCCAAAAACTTGGTAAAGGGTTACTTTAAGCTCTTTTCAATTACTGGTCATGCATCTGAAAGTTGGGCAATGACTAAGGATGACAGAAAAAAAGAATCAATGACTTTGAGTTGTGGTGTTGGAGAAAAGTACTGAATCTTCCATGGACTATCAAAAGAACAAATAAATATGTATGGAGAAAGTACTACCAGGGTGCTCCTTGGAGGAAAAGATGGTGAGGCTTCATCTCATATACTTTGGGCATGTTTGGCCAGTCCATGAAAAAGTGGAGGGTCACAAATGGAAAGGTGGAGGGGAAGTGTAAGAAAGACTTTCAACAAAATGGATTGACATGGACAGTAACAAATGGGCTCAAGTGTACCAAAAATTATGAGGACAGCACAGGATAGGGCAGGGTTCAGATTCATTGTTCATAGGTTCATTATGAGTCTTAGCTAACTCAATGGCACATAACAACAGCAAACAAGTATGTCTTTTAGTCTGTTTCTGAGTCAGTTTTTCCATCTATCTGTTAAAGTGAATCTTGAGGAAATTTCCCTTTGGGGATCAAACCTCAACTATGATATGTCATTATTTGCAATAGATTTGGAACCAAACCAAACCATACCTCTAGAGGGTTTTAGAAGTTAATCACACAGATATGGAGAGATAATAAAACCCTGACACACTCCCTTCCTAATTTTAAACCATATACTGCCACTTCCTAAACAACATGCCTCTGGAAACTCTATGAAATTTGATAAATGATGACACTTATGGAAAAGCTTCAGGCCTTTTGTTCACAGGGTCGCTATGAGTCATGCTCGACTCGACAGCAATCAACAACAACAGTGTTCCCTTGGTCTGTTTGCACAATAGCACAATAGCATCCTTGTCCGGGTGTAGGTTTCACAGGAGCACAGTTAAGTGTTCTGGGATTCTCATTCTTCTTAAAGGTAGCCATGACTTATGATCCACACAGTCAAATGCCCTTGCATTGTCAATAAAGCATAAATAGACTTACTTCTGATTTTCTTTACTTTCAGCCAGGATCTATATGACATCAGCAGTGATATCCATGGTGCCATGGACTCTTCTAAATCCTGCTGAACTTCTGGCAGCTCTCTATCTATGTACTGTACTAGCCATGTTTTGATGCTCTTCAGCAGTATTTTGATTGCATGTTACATTAATAATATTGTTCAATAGTTTCCACATTCTATTGGATCACCTTTCTTGGGATTGGGAACAAATATGGATCTCTTTCAATTAATTGACCAGACAACTGTCCTACAAATTTCCTGGCATAGAATGGTAAGCTCATCCAAGGCTGCATCTGTTCATTTAAAAAAGTCAGTTGGTATCCCATTGATAGCTTCCACTTCATCCATCATTACCATTGGCTCCTGCTCATTTGGTACTTTCTGAAATTCAGTCAGTTAATTTTGGTATAGTGATTCAGAGTATTCCCTCCATCTTCTGTTGATGCTTTCTGGGTCATTCAATATATTGTCTATAGCATCTTTCAATATTGCGACTTGGGGAAAAAATATTGTGGCTCAAGGGTTAAATTTGTTTTTAGTTCTCTCAGCTTGAGAAATGCAGAGTGAGTTATTCCCTTTGTATTGTCCAATCCTACTCTCTACACATTCCATTAAAATACTTTGTCTTCTCAAGTTGCCCTTTGAAATTGTCTGTTCAGCTCTTTGACTTTGGCATGTTTGAGAGAAATGTGGCATCAGTACCAGAGTGAGATTCGTCAATAACCTGTATTATGCAGATGACACAATCCTGTTTGCTGACAGTGAGGAGGACTTGAAGTACTTGTTGCAGAGGATCAAAGAACACAGCCTTCAATATAGGGTTGCATCTCAATGTCAAGGTGACAAAAATTCTTACCACTGGACCAATATGCAATCATGACAGATGGAGAAAAGATTGAAACTATCAACAACTTCATCTTACTTGGATCCACATTGGTACCAGCAGCCAGGAAATCAGGAAATGTAGTGCACTGGGAAAGTCTGCAGTTAGGGACCTCTTCAAATTATTGAAAGGTAATGATGTCAATTTGAGTACTAAGGTGCATATGTTTCAGGCTATGGTCTTTTCCAATTACTTGTCATGCATGTGAGAGCTGCATCATGAATAAGGATGACAGAAGAAGAATTGATGTCTTTAAGCTGTGGTGTTAGACAAAAGAATAAACAAGTATGTCTTGGAAAGGGTGCAGCCAGAGTGCTATTTGAAGGCAAAGATGATGAGGCTTTGCCTCACATACTTCAGGCACTTTGCTAGGAAGGATTATTCCTTGGAGAGGGACATGATGCTCAGAAAGGTAGAGTGTCAGCAAAAGAGAGGTAGACCCTCGACCAGGTGAATTGACATGGTGACTGCCGCAATGGGCTT
Source organism: Elephantulus edwardii (assembly GCF_000299155.1). NCBI lineage: Eukaryota > Metazoa > Chordata > Mammalia > Macroscelidea > Macroscelididae > Elephantulus > Elephantulus edwardii. The sequence continues at coordinate 4,195,719 of NW_006399987.1, forward strand.
TAGCGTGTCAGAATGTGTAAGGATGGCATAGGATAGGGCAAAGTTCAGATCTGTTGCTCATAGGGTCATTATAGGATTTTGAACATCTGTCTCACATACTTTGGGCATGTAGCCAGGAGGAACCGATCATTGGAGAAGGACATCATGCTTGGAAGGATGGAGGGACTGAGAAAGAGAAGATCCCAGATGAGATGGATTGATACAATAACTAGGGAAATGGGGATAAGTGTGTCAAGGGAAATGGGGATAAGTGTGTCAAAGTCAGTGAGACAGGCTCAGGATAAGGCAAACTACCAAGCTGTTGTACACAGGGTAGCTATGAGTCACAGGCAAATAGACAGCACATAACAACAACATGGATTGTACTCAACTTGACAGCACCTAACAACAATGACATCCTTCTTTCACAAAGCAACTAGTGGATTCGAACTGTATGCCTTCAGGATGGCAGCGCAGCTTCTTACTTAGTTGTGAGTATAGCTGCTTTCTGAGAAAACAACAACAACAAAAATAATTACAACTGGACCAGCAAGCAACGTGAAGAAAAATATTGTAGTTGTCAATGATTTTCTTTTTCTTGGGTTCACAATCAACACCTGTGGAATTATCAATCAAGAAATTAAACTACATAGTGCATGGAGCAAATCTGCTGTCAAAGATTTCTTCAAAGTGCTACAGAGAAAGAATGTAACTTTTGCACAGATGAAGGGCACACCTGATTCAAGCCAATGTCTTTTCAATTGCTTCTTATGCATGTCAAAGTTGGACAATGTTTAAGGAAGTCCAGAGAAGAATTAACACATTTATAGCTATACGATGGACTACCAAAATAACAAATTCGTCGTGGGAGAACTGCAGCCAGTTTTCTTCTTAGAAGCAAACGCTGTGAGATTTCTTCACATATACTTTGGCTATGTTATTGGGAGGAACCACTTGCTGGGGGAAAAAGCCATCATGATTGGAAATTAGAAGGTCAGTAATGAAAAAGAGGAAGACCTTCAATGAGATAGATCAACATGGTAATTACAACAATTGGTCTGAGGACGTCTAAGAGCATGAAGGTGGGCCAGGACAGGCAAGGTTTATTCTGCTGTATCCAGGTCATGATCTTTGCAACTACTTCCTATCCATCAGAGAGCTGGACAATAACTAAGGATGAAAGAAGAATTGATGCCTTTGAATTGTGGTCCTGGAGAAGAGTCTTGAACATATCACGGACCACCAAGAAAACAAATAGGTCTGTCTCAGAGACTAGGATTTTGAAGCTCTGTCTAACATACTTTGAGCACATGGCCAGAAGAGACTGGTCCTTGGAGAAGGACATCATGTTCAGAAGGGTGGAGGGACAGCACAGGAGAGGAAGATCCTGGATGAAATGAATTGATAGAGTGACTGGGGCAGTGGGAGTTGGTGTGTCAGAATTAGTGAGACTGGCTCAGGTACAGGACAGGGTTCAGAGCTGCTGTCACAGACAACTCAACAACACGTAAAACAGCAACAACAACAATTGGAGTCCTTGTGAGTTAGAGCCAACTCAGTGAAACCTAATAACAACAAAAACATGGGCAGAATGTTGAATGATTTGTAAAGCATAAAAGTTAGGTGCTGTTGAGCCAAGTATGACTCACAGCAATTCTCAGAGAGAGAGATCTGAACCTTGTGTGATCCTACGCAATCCTCATCCTCTCTGATACTTGTGAGCCCATTGTTGCAGTCACTGTATCAATTCATCTTGTTGAGGGTCTTCTCTTTCACTGACCCTCTGAAATCGTTCCAATCATGATGTCTCTTACCAAGGAACAGCCTCTCCTAACAACATACCCAGCAGGAGAAGGATGGGCAATCTCCTCCCATGTGATTAACTGCCCCCGAAAACCCACTGGAGGGTCAGCTATTGGTCGGTTCCAACTATATGGTACACAACAATAACAACATATCCAAAGGAGGTCAGTCAAAGCTTTACGATTCTTGCCTCTAAGGAGCACTCTGGCTGCACTTTCCCCAAGACATATCTGTTAGTTCTTTTGGTAGTCCATGGGATATTCAGAACTTTTCCCACACACCACAACTCAAAGACATCAATCCTTCTGTCATCTTTATTCATTGTCTGCTCTCAGATGTATGTTGTTGTTGTTGTTAGGTGTCGTCTAGTCGAGCACAACTCTTAACGACCCTATAAACAAAAGATCTGAACCCTGTTTTTTTTCCTGTGCCAACCTCACACTTCCTGACACGCAAGAGCCTATTGCAGCAGTCACCGCGTCAATCCACCTGGTTGAGGGTCTTCTTCTCCTTTGCTGACCCTCCACCATTCCAGTATCATGTTCTTTTCCAAGGAACAGCCCCTCCTAGCAACATGCTCAAAATATGTAAAGGCAAAGCCTCATCATTCTTGCCTCCAAAGAGCACTCCAGCTGCATTCTCTCCAAGACATATCTGTTTGTTCTCTTGGCCGTCCATGGGAGGCTTAGTGCTCTTCTCCAACACCACAGCTTAAAGGCATCAATTCTTCTTCTGCCATCCTTAGTCACTGTCCAGTTCTCAGATGTAGAGCAAGTGATCAGAAGGACTATGTATGGCCTGACTCAGATGTATAGCAAGTGATTAAAAAGAGCACAGTCTGCATCAGGCACATCTTAGTTTTCAAACTGATATAATTACTTCTCAGTCATTTGCAGAGTTCCTTGGGAGCAGGCTTGCCCAATATAATACATCTCCTGACTGCTGGTATCAAGGATGTTAACTGTTATCTAAATTAAGATGAAATCATCAACAATTTCAATATTTTTTCCTTATATCATGATGTTGCTTATCAATTTAATGGTGAATATTTCTGTCTTCTTGATGTTGAGATGTAATCCAAAGGCTATAATCTTTGATCTTTTGAAGCAAGGGTTTCAAGTCCTCCTCACTTTCAGCAAGTAAGGATGTGTCATCTGCATAATGCTGATTGTTAAGGAGTCTTCCTCTGATTCTGATGCCACATTCTTCTTCATGGAGTCCAGCTTCTCAAATTATTTGCTCAGCGTACAGATTGAATAAGTAAGAAGAAAGGATACAACCCTAATTCAGACCTTTCCTGATTTTAAACCATGCAGTGTTCCCTTGCTATGCTCGGACAACAGCTTCTTGGTCTAGATATAGGTTTCCTATGAGCATAATTAATTGTTCTGGGATTCCCATTCTTCTCAATGGTAGCCATAGTTTGAAATGATCTACACAGTCAAACACCTTTGCATAGTCAATAAAACACAAATTAGGGTGCTTAATTTTGTTGCTTTTTTACTCTATTGATCTTTATAGGTTTTTCTTTTACCCCTAGATCCTTGATCCAACTTCAGTTGGTGTTTTGTGCATGGTGTAAGATGTGGATCTTGCTTTCATTTTCAGCAGATAGATGCCCAGTTTTGCTAGCATCATTTGTTAAAGATGTAATTGTTTCCAATTTAATGGGTTTTATTTCCTTGTCAAAATCAGTTAACCACTGGTGAATGGCATTGCCCCATTTTACAATCACTGTGTCAATCTGCAATCCATTTAGAGACTTCCTCTTCTGGTTAACCATCTACTTTACCAAGCATGATGTCTTTCTCTGTCCTATAATGTCACGACGAGTTGAAATCAACTCAGTGGCAGTGGGTTCTGTGAAAACCTACCTATAAAATTAGTAAGATTTTTCTGACCATTACTCTGAATTTCTTGAAAGGTTTAACTTTAAAAAAAA
>NW_006399987.1:4200427-4201799 GCF_000299155.1 Elephantulus edwardii
AAATAAATAAACAAAAAAGAGGTAGTCTAATTAAACAGTAAAAAATTCTAACAAAGCTTGAAAATTATGACGAAAAAAAATTCTTTCATGCGACATCCAGCATTGTTTCTAGCACCAAGCCCACATTTTCCAGTAGAGATAGTGAGGGATCATGCAAGATAGGGCAAAGTTTCAATTTATTGTTGTTAATGGGGTCATTATGAGTCTTTGTCAACAAAACTTAACAGCACCCAACAACAACAATCCTTCTCAGTTTCTAATTTTCACATTCTACTTATCAGTAATTACCAAGGATTTTTTTTATTTTTATTTTATTCTTTTTGTGTATGTACCGTCAAATCGGATCTGACTTGTACAGGAGGAGATTGTCCCTCCTTCCCCAGCAGAGCATCTGGTGGATTTGAACCATATCTCTGGGATTGCAGTGCAGTTTCTTGCCACGAGGCCACCAGAGCTCCCTTATCAATGAACCTTGGTTGCATTTGATCCATTTCATACTGCAGACATTGGTAGAAATTCTCAATTTCTTCATTTTAGGCTTTAGTGGTTGGTGCACCAATTGGAAAAAATAGTTGCCTAAGTGAGCATTAACAGAAGGATTGGCATTCTATTATTGAAAACTGACCAAATTAACATTATAAATATCAGTAAAATATTGTCTGATGTCATGCCAGAAAGTAACTCTTCAGGTACAAACACTCATGACCAAATTAACATTATAAATATCAGTAGAATGTTGTCTGATGTCATGCCAGAGAGTAATTCCTCAGGTACAAACACTCATGACCAAATTAACATTATAAATATCAGTAGAATGTTGTCTGATACGATGCCAGAGAGCAACCCCTCAGATATAAACACTGAAAGATACAACAAAGTAAGAGCTGTCTGCTCAAGGTCGTTTTAACCTTAGGACTTGATGGAACAAAGTTTTTATGACCTCAACTTGCTAATGTGGCAAACTCAATACTAGGAAAAAACGGCTCAACATTTATTAATAGACAGAATATGAAATGCTTGAAGTACAAAGAGTGAATATTGAAAGTTGTAAAATGGAACTCTTGCTAATCTATATTCTACACATTAGAAATGCTGGAAAAAAGTGGTATTGGCCATTTTGAGTTATACAGTCTCATGATCTAAGTGATACTGAGATTTTAAATAGAATTTAGTTTGAAATTCAGAAAGGTTCTATCCTTCTATCATATTTAGTCAATCTATGTGCTGAGCAAATAACCCAAGAGGCTGTACTATGTATGTAAACAGTGCTGGCGTGAGGACTGGAGGAATTCTCACGGAATGAATAGTGGATTCAAACCGTTAACTTTGATGGCTATCAGTTTGATGCTACGTCACCAAAATGTCTAATCTG
>NW_006399987.1:4203734-4204734 GCF_000299155.1 Elephantulus edwardii
GCCCATCAACAAACGAATGGATAGAGAAGCTGTGGTATATTCACACAATGGAATACTACACTGCATTGAAAAACAAGGAACTCTTGAAATATTATTCAAAATGGGTAACCCTGGAGGCCATTATGCTTAGTGAAGTATCTCAGTCACAAAAGGACAAATACTGCATAGTGCAACTGTTGTAAAATGGGACTGACATTGGAGCCGGAGGGAGACTGAGAAAGATGGGATAAATTATACTGCATTGAAACAGATGAGAGAGGGAACTGTTTAAAAGGTATATATTACTAGGTATTATTGTCCTGACATGAGTACAGAACAAAGGCTGCATAGTGAAGTGGACTTGGAGGGAGGGATTGAAAAACAATGAAAGAATTTTTCTTTTACTTTTCAAAGAGAAGAACAAACTGGAGGGGAGGGGTGGGCAAGTAGAAAAGTGTGTTGCAAACCGCAACCCTTTACACAATGCCTGGAAGAAATGAACATAAAGAGACAAACGCACACAGAAGACAAGACAGGACTGCTGCAAAGAAAAACACACTCACACAGACAGGACAAGATGCGGCAGACCTCTTGGGTCTGGGTTTATTAGAATATATACAGTTTTAAGCAATGATCTCATTTTCTAGGGTTTCCATAGAATCATAATAAACAGTGATCTCATTTCTCAATTTTCTTAGAATCATAAAAATTCAGTACAGAAACAATATAGCAAGGGAGGACATCCACTCTGTTTCTTATGAAAGATGTTGCCTTTCACATGAAAAGAATCAGGAGACCAAAACGCCTTAAGATATATGATTAACAGGAAGAGAGACCTTAGTTCTCAGCCCGTTTGCAGAACAGAGGACAAAGGTTTCTCTTTCATTATTAAACCAGAGTTACCTGTTTGCAGGCTGAACTCTGACTAACCCCGAAGCCCACCTGCGTGCAGGCTGGACTTCCACTAATGGCATCCGGTCCTCCTCAAAAGTGCAACAATGAATGAATGGAAGTAAAAAAA
>NW_006399987.1:4232482-4237255 GCF_000299155.1 Elephantulus edwardii
TGAATCTGTTCTTCAGTTCCTTGAGCTTAAGAAATGCTGAGCGAGTTCGGCCCTTTTGATTTTCTGACTCTAGCTCCTCGCACATTTCATTGTAATATTTTGCTTTGTCATTCTGAGCAGCCTTTTGGAATCTTCTGTTCAGCTCTTTAGTGTCTTGAATTCTTCCTTGTGCTTTGGCTTCTCTGCGCGCCAGTGCAATCTTCAGAGTTTCTTCTGATATATATATATATATATATAATCATGACCAAGTGGGATTTACAGGTATGCAAGAATTGTTCAACACAAGGAAAACCATCAACATCATCCATCATCCATCACGTTAACAAACCAGAGAATAAGAAACAGAGGATCCTATTAATTGATGCAGAAAAGGCCATTGACATTCCATTGCCCTTTCCTGATTAAAATACCCATCAACACACTCTCCCTGTCTTCCTGGGGCCAACAGGGAACATCTTTCTATGTCTGTGGACCCCATATGTCCATAGTTCTCCTCTCCAGGGACCCTTGCACCATCACTCATTTCTTTTCACCCCTCCTCATACACATGGAGGCACTTCCCATGCCACTGGAAGCCCTCCTCATGTCCTTGACTCCCTTTATCATGTACCTGGGACTTTTTTTTCTTACACATTCTCCTCATGTCTTTTGGCTCCTTCTCATATCTCTGAACACTTCCCTACCAAATCTCTGAGAAATCTCCTCACAGAATCGGTCCCCAACTGCTGGTTCTTTACCTACCCAATACCCTTGAGTCCCCATGGTCCCTCCTAATGTCACTCCCTTTAACTCTGAGATTTCTAATCATGTAATTGGACAGCATCTTGTACGCTTGGGCCTTCTACTCATGAATTTTGGTATCTTTTCCACATCCCTAGTTCCCTTCTGAATCTGTGGAATGGTAATGCACCCTGGTGTACTCTCTGTGTTTCCTAGTCTTCTTTCTGTAGGCCCATACCCCCTTTTCTCATATCCCTATTTCTTCCATATAATCTTAAGCCATCTCCACTTCCTAGTTCCCCTTCTTGTATCGCTGAGCTCTTTACATTCCTGAAAGCTCTCCACATGTTCCTTGGCTTCCAAGGAGCCATATATCTCATCACTCTCCATCTCCCTGGGTCTCCACTACATAGCCCCATAGCCTCTCCACTTCATCGTGTCTCTTCTTACATCCTTAGGCTTCCTTCCTATGCCCACACACTCTCTTCTCATCTTTCTAAACCCATCTTATATCCCTGAGACCCCTCCCTTAGTCCTTGGGTTCTCTCATTCCCTAGGCTCCCTTCCTGAGTCACTCCATCATATTCCTTGTCCCCTCCCATGTCCCTATGCCCCTTTCTTACATCCCTGAGACCAATCCCAGGTCCTTGGGTTCTCTCTATCCATGTTCTGAGCCCCTCCCCAAGGGAAAGGATAAAATTCAAAACAGGAGATATCTCAGATTCACTTTCTAAGGTGCAGTGTCTTGCCTAGTGCCTAGTCTATTCGTGATCAATAAAAGGGGTAAGATCATGATGAATTCTTACTTCAAGAAAGACTCTCTGGTGAGCTCTGGTGGCCTAGTGGCAAGAAGCTGCACTGCAATCCCAGAGGTGAGCGGTTCGAATTCACCAGATGTTGTGCTGGAGAAGGAGGAACAATCTTCTCCAGTCAGATTCAATTTGATGGTACACACACAAAAAAGAAAAAGAAAAAATAAAAAAATAAGAAAGGCTCTCCACTTAGCTGCTGAGCCCTTAACCATTCCACCACCAAGACTCCTAGCAAGAAAAAGTTAAAAATACTTGCTTTGTGGAACCACAGTTGAAAACTCCCTTGAAAGTTACTGAGACCTAAGGTGTCTTGTGGAAAGGACAACTCTATCCCAAATAAAGTGTAATCTATATGAGTGAATGTACAAAAAACAATTTTAAAAAAATAATAACATTAATCATCTTGTCAAAAAGTTAAAATAGGTGAAAGGTATCTTTTGCTCAGTTTTATAGATGCTAAAAACATGTCTCTGGCAACTGAACATTTTTGTATAATATCAGGAAGTCAATTAATTTGTGGCATCATTTTGAGACCAATCATCCAGAGAACAAAGAAAGAGGAATATTTTAATTTTGCACAGTATGAGCCTTTTATTTCCACAAGAAGACAAGTGTACATTATTGCCCAATTCTTTTGTAAAATGTTTTCAAAAACAAACTTGTAGTACTATAGAACACTTTTCACACGTACAATGGTGTATTACTATGTACAATTTCAAAGCATTCTTCCTGCTCCAAGTAAAGTGAACATTCTTACTATACTTAAGCTGTAGAAAATTTCCTAGACAGACAATATTTTATTTGGCTTGGAATTGAAAAAATTATACAAATAATTGAACATATAAATAAGACCTTCAGTGAGTTGAGAATTGAAAAAAATGCTCTCTGAAGTTCAGATACCTGGATCATGGGGAGTCTGTACGTAGTTACAAGGTTCAGTCAGCAAACTGAAACTCTGTGGATGCTCTTATAAATATCTTGCTAGTGGTAAGGAACTGCACTGCAATCCTGAAGGCACACAGTTCTAATCCACCAGCTGCTCCATGGGAGAAGGATGTGCAATCTCCTCCTGTGTGATTAACTGCCTTTGAAAACCCACTGGAGGGTCAGCTATGGCTTGGTTCTGACTCTCTGGTACACAACAACAACAAGATTAAAAGCAGACTATTTATGAGAAGTCTCAGGTCAATGTAGTCCCAAATGCTTATGTATCTATAATTTCTAACATGAACGGTTCCATCCAGGCCTCAGTTCTCTAATTCCTCTATTGTCCTTGGGTTCAGATTTGCTAAAAGATATCCCAAAGACTCAGACCCATCAGAAGAGTGACTCAAGGGAGCTCTGGTGGCCTACTGGCAAGAAGCTGCACTGCAATCCCAGAGGTATTTTGATCGAATCCACCAGATGCTCTGCTGGAGAAGGAGTAACAATCTCCTCCTGTACCAGCCAGATCCCATTTGACGGTACACAGACACAAAATAATAAAATTTTTTTTAAAAACCCCAACCCAAACCCAAACAGAAGAGTGACTCATATGACTGCAGATATGCAGACTGGTTTTGAGAAATTGGTGAACGATAGATTGTCAGTTGTGGCACAGCTAGATGGCAACTGTGGGTGGTGCAGGCTGGTTGTGTGGATACTGGTGAGAAGCTGGAAGCTATGTCTCAAGCGAGTGAGCTTTTCTAAGGAAAATAGGGGCCTGGCTCTGAGGTCCCATGAGTTTATATAAGCCTCTATTAAGGTGGGCTTGGATCCCATCCTAATCCATTCTCCTTAAGAAAATAATTATTTCAGTGTTTTAAAAAGTTAATCTTTTGGCTAGGAAAGACAATTTTGACTAATAAACCTTAGACATTCAGAGTGAGTGTTCAAACTTTGGTCTTCCAAGAGAAGTCTTTTAAGTTCACAGTTAGTCGACCAAAAATAAGCTATTTCTATTATGGTAGCTAACACAATAACACCTAACAACAAGAATTATGGTAGCACGTGGCATCTGGCTCATAAACCATTCCTCATCAACTCATGGATTCTATTCACATCATTGATTCACCTTATATAAAATTTCTTTATCTACCACATAGCTTTCTAGACCTTCATCAACATAAGAGATTTCACACTGGACTGGTACACCTTTGGCATCTTTCAAACAAAAATTTCTAGAAACCAAGGACTACTTTTCATCTATGAAGTGGTCCTACATTGAGAACTCAGCAGTAGTAAAGAGACATCAAAACATGCCTTACAGTATCTTGATACTTCAGTGAGAAAAACTCATCCTACTATTATACTTCATACACTACAAACATCTTTGCAAACTGGAGTATGTCAAAGACAATTCCTCCCCACCCCCACCCCCGCCTCCGTCCATCTTTATCCCATTTTGTTTGTCTGGCTTAATGAATTGTCTTGAAATCCACATACAGACTCTCCTTTTGAGCCACATAATGCAGCAACTGAAGTTTGTAAATATTGACTATGTGGAACCGGTAGCCTAGAAGGTAAGGAGTTGTGCTGTCAACCCGAACACAGTCTGTTCCAATCCACCAATTGCTCCACAGGAGAAAGATAAGCAATCTTCTCCTGTGTGATTCACAGCCTCTGAAAACCCGCTAGCTGAATCAGTTCCAACTTAACAGCGCATAACAACAACAGACCAACTTCATATATCTCCTTTAGAAATGCAACATGGAGTATTGTCCCATGATCAGCTAGAAGAAAAACTGCTACTTTTTTCTGAGCAATCTGGAAGTCTTTCAGCTTCCCAGGCATGGAGCTGATCTTGAGCCCCGGAGCACTGCTCAACACATTTCAACTGACAAGTTCCATCACTACAATTCATTTTATGAGTCTACATTATGAGTCTTGGAGAGATGGTTGGTTGAGGCTTTCAATGGCCTTTTGGAAAAAGAAATTCAGTACTTCTAAGTTCATAAAGTTTTATCTATTGGGCTTCTTTCTGTAGCAAGTGTTCTTGTGGGCCTTGGATCTCAAACATGTTCAAAGTCATTAATGTTCATTATGTTCTACTAGTCAAATTTTGTGTCATTTCTACACCTGGAAGTTTCTTTTAGGGAGCTCTGGTGGCCTATTGGTAAGGAGCTGTGCTTAGTCAAAGGCACATAGTTCAAATTTGCCAGCTGCTCTGAGAGAGAAGGCTGGGCATCTCCTCCCATGCAATTTACTGCCTCTGAAAACCTGCTAGCTGGTCAATTATGAGCCAGTTCTTACTCGAAGGACA
>NW_006399987.1:4242805-4244349 GCF_000299155.1 Elephantulus edwardii
CTTGCCCTCTCCCAATCCACTTTGCAATGAACCTCTTATTCTGGACTGTTGTCACACAAATAATGCCTAATCATATGTTCCTTTTAAACCTTGGTTTTTCTAGGCCTAAATTACCTTGAGTTTTAATCTGTTGTTCTTAAATTGCTATACTTGAGACTGAAATCCATGCTTCTGGCATTGTCTAGTAAAGGTAAAATACAATTTGTCTGTGACAAAGTCTTGAGCTACTGTAACCCTTTAACTGTTGGGGGTTTTAGCAGCCATGCCACAGCATATTGACTTGGGATCAGTTAAGATGTTAAGATGTGAGGATATTTTGCATATAAGCAAATGATAAATTGAAGTCTTAAGAATGCAGGACTGGGGCACACAGAAGTGGACAACTGTGGGTTCCCAGGAAAATGAAACAAAACATGCATGACTGTGTGGGTGTGGGGAATGAGGGCGTGGGAGGTGCTGTATGGGGAAGCCTAGTGTGACTAAGTCAAAAGGAAGCAGAGCCAACACAAGGGATCCTGTGTGCATCTAAACTGCAAGAATGAAGCACTAGGGACATCATGCCTTTGACTCACCAGGGAAGAGTAGACCCCTAAACCAGGAGGAAAGGGAAGCACTTAACCTCCAGAAACACCCGTGATCTGAGAGAACAGGGGGGAAACCACACACACAAAAATAAACAAAAAACTCTCTTGTCCCATGGCATATAGTAGAGAAGGTATGAAAGGTGTGCGGCCAAGATTAGATGGAGAAGGGCCATTGCTGAATCCAAGGTCGGTGCTTGAACTAGGATGTGGTGAGTGAAGCCCCAGGACACTGGAAGGAGCATGGTCCTTAGGTTTTCGTCATGGAGAGGAGGTGTCTCACTGCACTCACCTTAGTCTGAGCTCTGTTCATGATGGTGGTGCTGTACTGTTGAGTTAGAACTAACTCGTGGCTGGCCCTCTAGCTGGCTTTCAGAGACAGTAAATTGCACAGGAGGAGATGGCTCATCTTTCTTCCATGGAGCATCTGGTGAATTCGAATCATGTACCTTAGAATTGGTTCTGTTTGAGCCATGCCTAAACCAAAAGGAAACCAGAGGGTATTGAGTGTATCTTAACAACAGAAATACTAAGTGGCTGGTATTAACAGACAGAAACTAATTTTCTAAAAAAACCCCAAAACCCAAGAAATTAATTTTTTCCTAGTATGGAACTCTGAATTCAGGGTATGAGCTCTAGAGGAAAACTGTGTCTGTTCTAGGGAGGGGAAATCCTTGCCTCTTTACACTTCTCTCTTTTCCTTGATTCTTTGGTGAACTCCAGATGGCATTGATCTTTCCACATTTGGGCTTCCTTCTGTGCCCAAACTATTTCTCCTACATTTCAAAAGAAATTAATGTAAAACTCACTTTATATTCTAACCCTCTATCATTCTACTAATGTTATTTTTTGTTGTCATTGTTGTCAAGTGCTGTTGAGTCGACCACAACTCATAGTTACCCTGTGAACAAAAGACTTGAATGCCACACCAACTCCAAGGGAGTCTGCGTGACAAAATCACCC
>NW_006399987.1:4245884-4246959 GCF_000299155.1 Elephantulus edwardii
TAACCGTTATGGTATATGACACACCAATGGCACAGTGTTCAGCATCACTGCAACCCTGAGTTATGTCAGTACAACAAATAGACAGACCCATGTTTTACCACTTAGTAGAATGTGCATCCCAAAGTCAATTAACACTAGGCACAAGGGCCGCAGCCCTGAGAGCTCTACTGCCTTTTAAATACAAGGCACGCCCAACAGGCACTGGTTGACTCTAAACCAAGAGACTTCCAGCCCACAGCTCATTGTTAGCTAAAACTGGCAAACCAAATCAGCTGACATCTGATTGTGAATAGAGAGAGAGAAAAAAAAAAAGAAACCCAACCAATTTCACACCTGAACTTCACCAAGACTTGAGAAACCATCTTCCAGAATTAAACCACTTCACATATGAGCCTCCAAGCTGCAAACTTAGTCTGGCATTGCCGTCTTTTAAATACAAGGCATGCCCACCAAGTGCGTAGGACAATGGAATATCATGTTCCCTAATGTGATTACATTTAGTTTTTGAAAGCCTGTTAAGTTTTGGAAGTGGATGGTCAATCCTTTTTTTCTAGTCTGTCTTAATGTGGGTGCTTAGTTTTAGAACACTATTCGTCAGACAAGCATTTTACCTTAAAGGAGGAGATGAAAGACACTTCTCCTTGCAGAAATCACCATGAAAGACACTTCTTACAGAAATCGCCAATACATTCAGTGCCTCCCCACCCTGGTACATATGTCTTGTCCCTTCCCTTTTCCTGCTACATCAGCATCCCTTGCACTCCTGCCTACCCTGTCCAGCACTTCCCTCCCCGAAACACCACTTGATATGATGGCTTAGGCCACAAGTCACTTCTGTGATGTCTTGCATCTCGTATGGCTGCTAGGCTGTCATGCTGAAGCCTGTCTCACGTTTAGGAGGATGCAAGTCTGAACTCCATGTACCAGCTTCAGTGAAAGATTTTTGTCTCCAGCAGTACTGGGGAAAGATTCTTGCCTCTGAGCTTCTGCTGCACAACTGTCATTTTACAACTTAGTGTCCCTGCTCTTTCTCTTGTGCCACACTGCTGTAGGTAAGGGCTAGGTCTCCTCTAGG
>NW_006399988.1:0-482 GCF_000299155.1 Elephantulus edwardii
ACTGTGTCTGCGCACAGCCCTTGGCCAGTCCTAAAGTTCAGAGCTGGTGGGGGGGCTCGTTAGTCGGGTCGGGCGGGAGCAATGCAGTACCTGAAGATGGGGTCGTGGGTCAGAGATGCAGGGGTGTGTCACGATTCAAGTCCACTCCGACCATTCACTCTGTCTGTGCACAGCCCTTGGCCAGTCCCTAAGTTCAGAGTTGGTGTGGGGGGGGGCGTGAACCAGGTCCAGCAGGAGCAATGCAGTACCTGAAGATGGGGATCTTGGGTCAGAGATGCAGGGGTGTGTCCCAATTCAAGTCCACTCCCATCGTTCACTGCGTCTGCGCACAGCCCTTGGCCAGTTTCAAAGTTCCAAGCTGCTGAGGGGGGCGTGAGCCGGGTCGGGCGGGAGCAATGCAGTACCTGAAGATGGGGGTCGTGGGTCAGAGATACAGGGATGTGTCCCAAATCAAGTCCACTCCCACCGTTCACTGCGTCTGC
>NW_006399988.1:2888-3431 GCF_000299155.1 Elephantulus edwardii
CAATGCAGTACATGAAGATGGGGTTCGTGGGTCAGAAATGCACGGGTGTGTCCCGATTCAAGTCCACTCCTATGGTTCACTGCGTAAGCGCACAGTTCTTGGCAAGTCCCAAAGTTCGAGCTGCTGTGGGGGGGGTGGGGCGAGCCGTGTCGGGCAGGAGCAATGCGGTACCTGAATATGGGGGTCATGACCCAGAGATGCAGGGGTGTGTCCCGATTCAAGTACACTCCCACCGTTCACTACATCTGCACACAGCCCTTGGCCAGTCCCAAAATCCAGAGCTGGCGGGGGAGGGGGGGCGTTGGGAGCCGGATCGGGGGGAAGCAATGCAGTACCCGAAGATGGGGGTCGTGGGTCAGAGATGCTACGGTGTGTCCCGATTCAATTCCACTCCCACCGTTCACTGCATCTGCGCACAGCCCTTGGCCAGTCCCAAACTTCAGAGGTGACGGGGGTGGGGGGGCGGGACACAGGTCGGGGGGGGAGCAATGCAGTACCTTAAGATTGGGGTCGTGGGTCAGAGATGCAGGGGTGTGTCCCGAT
>NW_006399988.1:5806-9783 GCF_000299155.1 Elephantulus edwardii
CAGCCCTTGGCCAGTCCCAAAGTTCAGAGCTGGCGGGGGGGGGGGGGGGGAGCAATGCAGTACCTGAAGATGGGGGTCGTGGGTCAGAGATGCAGGGCCTGATTCATCTCTTATTTGCTTTATTTGTCTTTTCTCTTTCTTTTCTTTTTCTGAGTTTTTGCTAATGATTTGTCGACTTTATTGACCTTTTCAAAGAACCAACTACTATTTTTGTTGATAGTTTCTATTGTTTTTCTGTTTTCTATTTCATTTATTTCTGCTCTAATTTTTGTAATTTCAGTTTTTTAGAGGGTGTTGTTCTTTTTCAATTTGCTGAAGATGTTGATTCAGAGTCAATGGTCAATTTTTCTTGCCTTTTCTTGTGTTTTCTTATTGCTATTTATTTACCTGTGATTACTGCTTTGATGTTTCCCAGAATTTTTGGTAAGTGGTGTTTCATTGTCATTTGTTTCCAGAAACTTTTCCATTTACTCTTTTTCTAGTACCCAGTCGTGTTCAAGCAAGGAGTTGTTCAGCTTGCAAATGAATGGGGTTTTTTTCCTCCTTTATCATCCTATTATTAATTTCTAATTTTGTAGCATTATCATCTGAAAAGATGGTTTGTATTATTTCTATGTTTTTAAATTTATTGGTGCTTGCCTTGTGTCCTAGAATGTGATCTATTCTGGAGAATGTTCCATGTACATTGGAGAAGAAGGTATCCTGTGTTTTGGGGGGGGATGCATTAGCCTATAAATATCTTATTTTTTCTAGTACCCAGCCGTGTTCAAGCATGGAGTTGTCCAGCTTCCAAATGCATGTTTTTTTCCCTCCTTTATCGTCCTATTATTGATTTCTAATTTTGTAGCATTATGGTCTGAATAGATGCTTTGCATTATTTCGGTGTTTTTAAATTTATTGATGTTTGCCTTGTGACCTAGAATGTGATCTATTCTGGAGAATGTTCCATGTACACTGGAGAAGAAGGTATACTGTGTTTTGGGAGGGCGTGCATTAGCCTGTAAATATCTATGAGGTCAAGTTGGTTTATTGTGTGGTTTAATTCCTTCAGTTTCTTTGTTGAGTTTCTTTCTGGTAGTTCTATCTTGTTTTGAGAGGGGTGTATTGAAGTCTCCAAGTATTATAGTAGTGTTGTCTATTTCCTTTTTCAGTTTTGTTAATGATTGTTTTATGTATTTTGGAGGTCTTTCATTTGGTGCATAGATATTTATTATTGTTATGTCCTCTTGTTCTATTGACCCTCTCAGCATTATGTAGTGACCTTCCTTGGCCTTTGTGATGGTTTTTACATTGATATTTATTTTATCAGAGATGAACATCGCTACTCCTGCTTTTTTTCTGGTTGCCGTTTGCTTAGTATATTTTACCCCACCCTTTTATTTTTAGTCTGTCTTTATCTTCATTTTTCAGATGTGTCTCTTGTAGACAACATTGATGGATTTTGGTTTTTTATCCAGTCTGCTACTCTTTTTCTCTTCAGCAATGCATTTAAACCATTTATGTTCAGTGTGATTATTGCAAGGCAAGGTTTTATTGTTATCGTTGTGTTGAGTTCTTTTTGGTGTTGTTGCTAGTTCCTTTGGTCCATGATGCTTTCTGTGGTATCTCTCTAAGAAGGACATCTCTGAGTCTTTCCTGCAATGTGGGTCTTGTTTTTACAAACTCTCTTAGGTTCTGCTTTCTTTTTTTTTATTTATTTTATGTGTGTACCGTCAAATTGGATCTGACTGGTACAGGAGGCGATTGTTCCTCCTCCTTCAGCAGAGCATCTGGTGGATTTGAACCGCGCACCTCTGGGATTGCAGTGCAGTTTCCTGCCACTAGGCCACCAGAGCTCGCCGGTTCTGCTTTCTTGAGAATGTCTTAATCTCTCCTTCATATTTGATGGATAATTTTGCTGGGTACTGTATTTTGCTTGACAGTTGTCTTCTTTGAGTGTTTGATATATGTCCTTCCACTCTCTTCTTGCTTGCATGGTTTCTTTTGAAAAATCGGCACTTAATCTTATCTGCTTTCCCTTATAGGTTACTTTTTGTTTCTCCCTTGCTGCTTTCAGGATTCTCTCCATATCCTTGGTTCTGGCAAATTTAACTATGATATGCCTTGATGTTTTTCTTTTCAGGTCTAGTCTATATGGTTTTTGCTCAACTTCTTGTATATATATTCTCTCATTCTTCATTATGCCTGGGAAGTTTTCCTCTAGTAATTCTTCGACAACTTTTTCAGTGCCTTTACTTGTTTCTTCCTGTTCTGGCATTCCAATGATGTGCATCTTATTTCTTTTGATGGTGACCCACATTATTCTTGGGTTTTCATCTTTTTCTTTCCTTTTTGTGTCTGCTTTTTGCTCTAGCAGACCAGTGATGACAATTTTGTCTTCTATTTCACTGGTTCTGTGTTCCGTCTCTGCTCATGGGACACTCCATCATGTTGACAGCCTCTGAAACATTGGACCTCATATTTTGGATAGTGGTTTCTTGTTTTTCCAGTGCCACTAATGCCTTGTTTGTTTTCTCTACATTGTTCTGCACTGTGTTTTGTGTTGGTTTTTTTTTTAGTTCCTCCTGGTTTTTGCTTGTAGTGTCCTATAATTCTTCAAGTTTATCTTTCATCCATTGACAATATTCAATCATTGTTCTTTTAAATTCTGTGTCAGAAAGGTCCATCAGACTTTCTGGCTTCAAGAAATCCACTGATACTGTGTCACTCTTGGGAGTGATATTTTGCTTTGAGCTTGTGTATTGTGTGGGACAGCATGTTTTCTTCAATACATTGATATGTTCTTGATCTGAAGATAATGCTCTAGAGATCAGTTGGGTAGGTATCCCACTTATGTTTTTCTCTGAATTTCTGAGAAATTTCTGAGAGAAATGTCAGTTCAGACCCTGTGAGAGCAGCCTCTTATACATAAGACAGGTCAAGGTGCTCCTGATTAAAGGTAGGTTGATTAACCAGACGTGTAGGCACAGGTGTGGAGACAAGTGAGGCGGGCATGCACAAGGTTGGGGCCATCCCAAGGGCAGGTCAACCACTTAGGGAACTTCACTCAGACCTCAGTTGTCTGGGTGTGCTTACAATTCGGGTCCCCATTCAAATTCCAGCTGTCTGACTCCCACTAAGTGGTTTTCATTCACTAGTCCCTGTCCAGTGGTGCTCATGTACTTGCCCTTGCCCAGTAGACCCTGCCCAGGAAGGGTCCAAGGGGACTCAACAAGGCAAGTCATATTCCCACCAACCCACTCGCCTCTGGCTGGTCTGCAGTGTCCACAAAAGTTCAGCCAAATTATCACTGGCCCACTCATTCCTGGGCAGTTGGAGTGGCCCGAGAGAGCTCAGCCAAATTCCCACCAGTGGGCTAACCCTTGGGTAGTCCCCCAGATAATAGGTGGTTCCCAAGAAAACCCAATTAGGATCCTACCAGCCTTTCTCATGGCATATCAGTCCCACAGCAGCTCGATTGGTGGCTTAATACCATGGCTGTATCTGTGGTGTGCCTTTGTGTGTTGACTCAGAATCGTACTGTCCACCACTTTTGGTAACTCTCTGTGCTGCGTGAAGGAGTCTCTAGTGGGCCTGGAGCACTTCCAGGAGTGCAGGGTTGTGGAGAGGCCACCAGGATGTGTCAGAGGTATGGGGACACAGGATGGCGGTGGGGTGGTGTCCCTGGAGATGGTGCTGTGGTGGGAGTGGTGGTGCAAGGCTTGGGCAGCACTGGGAGTTAGGGTTTGTAGTCCGTTCCCAGATATTAAGCTGCCAAGTCACCAGTCCTCAGCAAATAAGACTTCGTTCACCATCGCCCTTGTGAACCATCGCCCCTGTGCCAGAAGACGCAAATTTAACTAACAAGTTAAAAGCAATAATATTCCAAGTAGAGGTTCTATCAGTGGCACAAAACAAGTTACAGAGGAAAGGTAGTTCTTAAAATAAAATGATAATTGACTAGCACTTTGTCTGTTATAGTATAAAGGTTAGGAACC
>NW_006399988.1:10490-18908 GCF_000299155.1 Elephantulus edwardii
CCAGAGATACATGTTCCAATGCACTTCCTATTTTCTAGAAATGGTTTTGGTAAGAAGAATATTGTAAATGTGGATACAGTTCCACTATTCCTCCTCCATGCCGTGATATAGTGTTATTAGCATGAGCAGTTAAAAATCCATTGCCTTCCTTACTCTAACTTAATTTTTTAATTTAAATTTATTATTAATTTCATTAAAAATTTACAGAGACTTTGGATTTCCATTCATTCATTGTTGCACTTTTCTCCCCTCACAACCCTCCACCCAGAACACTACCCTCTTAGAAAAGTTAGAGACAAATTCATTCATTGTTTTACAAACCCTCGCCCAGGTCCACTCCACCATGTAGCCGTCACTCTAGATTTCTGTCATGACAAAAATATCTAATCACATATCCCTTCCCTTTTAAACAGTTTTCTCCTGCATCTGTTTCAGTCCAGTATACATTATTGAACCCATCTTTCTCAGTCTCTCCCCAATCCTAGGGTCAGTCCTGTTTTAAAACAGTGGCACCATGCAGTATTTGTCTTTTTGCGACTGGGATACTTTACTCAGCATAATGTCCTCCAGAGTCACACATTTTGAATAAAATTGCATGAGTTCCTTGTTTTTCAATGCAGCGTAGTATTCCATTGTGCGAATATACCACAGCTTCTCTATTCATTCGTTTGTTGATGGACATGTAGGTTGTTTCCAACTCCTTGCTACTGTGAACAAAGCCATGATAAACACGGGTGTGCATATATCTGCTTGGGTGGCAGTTATGGTCTCTTTGGGGTATATTCCCAATAGTGGAATTGCTGGGTCAAATGGTATCTCTATTTGCAACTTTTTGAGAAAGCGCCATACTGCCTTCCACAGTGGTTGCACCGTTTTACCCTCCCACTAACAGTGTATAAGGGTTCCAGTTTCTCTGCAATCTTGCCAGCATTTGTTGCTAGCTGTTCTGTTAAATTTTGCTATTCTTACTGGGGTGAGATGATATCTCATAGTTGTTTTGATTTGTATCTCTTTTAGAGCTAGGGATTTTGAACATTTCTTCATGTGCTTGTTGGCCATCTGCACGTCTTCTTTGGTGAAGTGTCTGTTCATATCCTGTGCCCATTTTTCAATTGGATTATTTACCTTTATCTTGTTGTGGTGCTCAAGTATTTTATAAATGCTGGATAGAAGTCCCTGATCTGATATGTTATTACCAAATACTTTTTCCCAGTTGTTGGCTTCCCATTTTACACTGTTGGAAAAGTTTTTGGATGTGCATAGGGATTTGATTCTTAGAAGATCCTATTCATCTACTTTATCTTCTACTAGTTGTAGGTTTTTCAGGATACTTGGAAGACTGTTTATGTTGGAGATTAGGATTTCTAGGGTTGTTTCTACTTTTTCTCTAATGACATTTATATTCCTTGATTTTAGTTCTAGGTCCATGATCCACCTTGAGTTGGTTTTTGTGCATGGAGTGAGGTGTGGGTCTTGCTTGACTCTTTTGCAGATACTTTTCCAATTTTGCCGGTAGCATTTGTTTAAAAGGCTGTTATT
The DNA here is from genome assembly GCF_000299155.1 of Elephantulus edwardii. Classification (NCBI taxonomy): domain Eukaryota; kingdom Metazoa; phylum Chordata; class Mammalia; order Macroscelidea; family Macroscelididae; genus Elephantulus; species Elephantulus edwardii. The sequence continues at coordinate 12,030 of NW_006399988.1, forward strand.
TCCCCACTTAACTGATTTTATCTCCTTGTCAAAAATCAGTTGACCATATATAGATAGGCTGATCTCCGGATTCTCAATTCTATTCCATTGTTCTATATGTCTGTCATTGTACCAGTACCATACTGTCTTTACCATTACGGCAGTGTAATAGGATCTGAAATCAGAGTGAGATGCCTCCTACCTTTTTCTATTTTTAAGGAGTACTTTGCTTATTCAAGGCTTCTTTCCACTTCAAATGAAACTGGAGATTGCCTTTTCCATCTCCTTGAAGAATGGGATTGGTATTTTTATTGGGATTGGGTTGTAGTGTAAATTGACTTTGATAGTACTGCCATTTTCACAACATTGAGTGTTCCTATCCATGAGCAAGGAATATTCTTCCACTTCTCCAGGTCTCTTTTTGTTTCTTGTAGTAATATTTTGTTAATTTCTTTTAATACATCCTTGTGCTTCTGGTTAAATTTATTCCCAAGTATTTAATCTTGTGATTAGCTATTCTGAAGGGTATTGTTTCTCTTAGTTCACGCTCTGTATTTTCTTTGTCACTATAGAGAAATCCAACGGATTTTTGTATGTTGATTTTTTATCCTGCTACATTGCTGAATTGGTCAACTGCGTCCAATAGTTTCTTTCTGAGTCTGTAAGGTTTTCTAAGTATACTATCATGTCATTTGCATAGAGAGATAATTTTACCTACTCTTTGCCAATTTGGATACCTTTTATTCCCTTCTCTTGTCTTATTGCTATTGCTAAGACTTCCAAAACAAAATTGAATCAGAGAGGTTATAGTGAGAATCCTTGCCTAGTTCCTTTTCTTAAAAGGAATGCCTTTAACCTCTCTCTGTTGGGAACAATGCTGTCTCTCAGGTTTTCATAAATACTTTTTACTATGCTGAAGAAATTCCCCTCTAATCCTATTTAGTTGAGTGTTTTAATTAGAAAAGGGTGTTGGATTTTGTCAAAGGCCTTTTCTGCATCAATTGATAGGATCATGTGGTTATTTTTCTTGGTTTTGTTAATGTGATTAATTACATTAATTGTTTTCCTTATGTTGAGCCATCTTTGCATTCCTGTTATGAATTCCACTTGGTCATGGTGAATTATTTCTTTGATGAATCATTGGACTCTATTGGCCAGTATTTTATTCAGTGTTTTTGCATCAGTATTCATGAGAGATATGGCCTACAGTTTTCTATCTTGGTGTTGTCTCTTCCTGGCTTTTGTATCAAAGATATGTTTGCTTCATTGAATGATTCTGTGAGAATTCCATCTTTTTCTATTTTTTTAAATAATTTATGTAGAATTGGTAACAGTTCTTCTCCGAATGTTTGATAAAATTCACTTGTAAAACCAACTTGATCCATGGCTTTTTTTGGTTGGAAGTTGTTTCATTAACTTTTCTATTTCTTCTTTTCTAATGGTTTTAGCAGATGTTCAATTTCAGTTTGTGTTAGTTTAGGTAGGTTTGTGTATAGTTTTTCATAATACTCTAATGTTAGCTTTTTAATTTTATTTGGGACTGTTGTGATGTGGCTTGATTAATCTTTTATTGGGATTATTTGTGTCTTCTCCTTCTTTTGTGAGTTTTGCTAATGGTTTGTCGATTTTATTGACCTTTTCAAAGAACCAACTCCTAGTTTTCTTGATAGTTTCAGTTGTTTTTCAGTTTCCTATTTCATTTCTTTCTCTTCTGATTTTTATAATTTTAGGTTTTTTAGAGGGTGCCAGGTTTTCTTGCTGTTCCTTTTCCATTTGCTGGAGATTTTGGGTTGGAGTCAATAGTCAGTTTTTCCTGCCTTTTGATGTGTTTGCTTATTGCTGTAAATTGACCTCTGATTACTGCTTTGGCTGTTTCCCATAGGTTTTGGTAAGTGGTGTTTTCATTGTCATTTGTTTCAAGAAACTTTTTCATTTCATTTTTTATTTCTTCTAGTACCCAGTCATGTTCAAGCAAGCTGTTGTTCAGCTTCCAAATGTATGGGGTTTTTTTTAATCTTCTTCTTATTAATTTCTAATTTTGAAGCATTATGGTCTGAAAAGATGCTCTGCATTATTTCTATGTTTTTTAACTTATTGATGCTTGCCTTGTGACCTAGAGTGTGATCTATTCTAGAGAATGGTCCGTGCACATTGGAGAAGAAGGTATACTGTGCTTCTTTGGGAGTGCATTAGCCTATAAATATCTATGAGGTCAAGTTGGTTTATTGAGTGGTTTAATTCTTCATTATCTCTGTTGAGTTTTTTTCCTGGTAGTTCTATGTTTTCTTAAGAGGCGTGTATTGAAGTCTCCAAGGACTATAGTAGTGTTGTCTATTTCCTTTTTCAGTTTTGTTAATGTTTGTTTTATGCGTTTTGCTGGTCTTTCATTAGGTGCATAGATACTTATTTTTGTTATGTCCTCTTCTTCAATTGACCCTTCCAGCATTGTGTAGTGACCTTCCTTGGCCTTTGTGATGGTTTTTACATTGGTATTTATTTTATCAGAGATTAATATCGCTACTCCTGCCTTTTTCTGGTTGCCATTTGCTTGGTATATTTTCCCCCACCCTTTTCTTTTTAGCCTGTCTTTATCTTCATATTTTAGGTGTGTCTCTTGTAGACAACATATTGATGGATTTGGTGTTTTTTTTCCAATCTGCTACTCTCTTTCTCTTCAGTGGTGCATTTAAACCATTCACATTCAGTGAGACTATTGAAAGGTTAGGTTTTATTGCTATCATTGTATTGAGTTCTTTTTGGTGTTGTTGCTAGTTACTTTGGACCAGGCAGCTTTCTGTGGTATGTCTGTAAGAAGGAAATCTCCAAGTCTGTCCTGCAACACTGATCTTTTTTTTACAAACTCTCCTGGTTCTGCTTGTCTGGGAATATCTTGATCTCTCCTTCATATTTGACGGATAACTTTGCTGGGTACAGTATTCTTGGTTGACATTTGTCTTCTTTGAGTGTTGATATATGTCCTTCAACTCTCTACTTGCTTGCATGGTTTCTTTTGAGAAATTGGCACTTAATCTTATCTGCTCTCCCTTATAGGTTACTCTTTGTTTCTCCCTTGCTGCTTTCAGGATTCTCTCCTTATCTTTGGTTCTGGCAAATTTAACCGTGATATGCCTTGATATTTTTCTTTTCAGGTCTAATCTATATGGTGTTAGCTGAGCTTCCTGAATATATATTGTCTCGTTCTTCATTATGCCTGGGAAGTTTTCCTCTAGTAATTCTTCCACAACTTTGTCAGTGCCTTTTCTTGCTTCTTCCTTTTTCTGGGATTCCAATGATGTGCATCTTAGTGCTCTTGATGGTGTCCCACATTATTCTTAAGTTTTCTTCTTTTTCCTTCTTTTTTCAGTCTGCTTTTTGCTCTAGCAGATCAGAGGTGACAATTCTGTCTTCAATTTCACTAGTTCTGTATTCCATCTCTTCAAATCTGCTCATGTGTCCCTCCATTATGTTGACAGCCTCTGAAACATTGGACCTCATATTTTGGATAGTGGATTCTTATTTTTCTAGTACCACTAATGCCTCGTTTGTCTTCTCTCTAATGTTCTGCGCTTTTTTCTTTTTTAGCTCCTCCTGGTTTTTACTTGTAATATCCTGTAATTCATCAAGTTTGTCTTTCAACCATTGAATATATTCAATCATTGTTCTTTTAAATTCTGTGTCAGAAAGTTTCATCAGACTTTCTAGCTTCAGGAAATCCACTGGTACTGTGTCACGCTGGGGGTTACATCTTGCTTTGCTCTTGTGTATTGTGTGGGATAGCTTGCTTTCTTCAAGACATTGATATGTTCTTGATCTAAAGACAATGCTCTAGAGACCAGTTGGACAGCTACCCCACATGTGCATTTTTCTGAACTTCTGACTTCAGAGAAATGTCAGTTCAGAGCCTGTGAGGACAATTTCTTTTTGGTAAAACAGGTCAAGGTGCTCACAATTAAAGGCAAGTTGATTGCCCAGATGCATAGGCACCAGTGTGGATCCAAATGAGGTGAGGCAGGCACAGGGTTGGGGTGATCCCAAGGGCAGGTCAAACACTTGGGGGACCTCACTCAAACCTCTGCTGTCTGAGTGTGCTCACGATTGGGGTCCCTACTCAAATTCCCACTGTCCATTTCCCACCCAGGGTTTTCTCAGTGTTCCCTGCCTGGTGGCATTTATGCAGGTGCCCTCACAAAGCAGGCCCTGCCCAAGCAGGGTCCTGGATCCAAGAGGACCCGAAAAGTCAAGGTCAAATTTCCACCGACCCACTAGCCTCTGGCTGGTCTGAAGAGTCCACAAAAGCCAGCCATTGGCTGGCTCATTTCTGGGCAGTTGGTGTGGCCCAAGAGAGCTTGGCCAAATTCCCTACCAGTGGGCACACACTTGGGTGCTCTCCCAGGTAATCAACAGTGCCCCAGAAAATGCAATCAGGATCCTACCGCCCTTCCTCCTGCCAGATTAGTTCCACAGCAGCTTGGCTGGTGGCTCCAGCTGATGGCTGGAACTGCAGCGGTGCCCTGGGGTCACAGGGCTGTGGTGGAGGCTGAGGGGCATGGTTGTGGAGCTGCAAGGGGGGGCAGGCAAAAGGGGAGGAAGCAAAGGACTGGGGGGGCACTGGGAGCACAGGGCTTGGACACTATCACCAGGAGGCATGGGCGGAGCTTGGGCACTGTTGGGGGTTTATGCAGGGGTACCCTGCCTGGTGGGGTCACACAGGTGCAGGATACATGGGGGTCTCACAGTGGCTGGCAGTCGTAGCTCCTCTGGGGTCACACAGTGGTCAGTGGTGGTCACTCCTCTGGGGTTCCGTGGTGGCTGGCAGGCAGTTGCTCCTCCAGGGTTTCTTAGAAGCTGGAGGCTGTTGGTTGCTCCTCTGGAGTCACCAGGTCTCAGGTTGTTGCTCCCTACTCGCTCCTGGTGGGTGGGTTCCACAGTGGCTTGGCTGGTGTCTTTCGGCTGGGACTCAGCTGTCCTGCGTGTGGTTCAAATTCCAGCTCTCTGGCTGTGCTGGGTTCCTGCTGCACTGGGTTCCAGCTACACTGGATTCCGGCTGCTATTTTATTTTTTAAAAATACTTCTTAATTTACAAAGTTTGTATACATCGTTTTTCACACCTACTCCCATTGTATAGTGTGATCCTGTGAATAAATTAGCCCCCCCACCCTCACCTCTCTGCTCCAACCCTACCCTATACCCCTTCATTGGATATCCATAGTCATTCTACAATAATGGTTTTGTACAATATTGGTCCTTAGATGACTGAGTTAGTTCACTTAGCATAATTCTCTTCAGTCCCTCCCAAGGTAGGTAGAAATTTACAAAATCTTTGTTCTTCCATGCTGCATACGATTCCATTTTGTGAATGCACCATAATTTCTCAATCAGTTCAGTTGTGGTTGGACATTTGAGTGGTTTCTATGTTCTTGAAATGGTGAATAATGCTTCTATGAACACTCGTGTACAAGTCTCTGTTTGTGTCTCAGTTCTCATTCTCTTGGGGTATATTCCAAGAAATAGAATAGCCAGTCATATGGAATTTCTTCAGGGCCTCCACAAAAAAAAGGACTGATAACACAATTACAAAATGAGTAAAAGACATGGAAAGAATTTTCACCTTGGAAGATATTCAGATGGCCAACAGACACATGAAGAAATGCTCAAAATCACTGATAATAAGAGAGATGCCAATCAAAACCACAAAGAGACACTATCTCATTCCAGTAGTAGTGGCAAAATTTAACAGGACAGCAAGTAATAAATGTTGGAAAGGATGTGGCAAAATAGGAACTCTTATACATTGTTGGTGGGATTGTAACCTGGTACAACCATGCTGGAAGGCAATTTGGCACTTTCTCAAAGTCTTATTTTTAATCTACCAGTCTTTCTTCTTTGTTATCAATATTTGTATACTACTTACCAATTACTATTAATCCATCTTAATTGCATGTTTGATAAATTTCAGAGTGACTGCAAAATGTAATAGTTATTGTTGTTGTACACCGTCAAATAGGAACTGACTCTTCGCTGACCCTTCAGCAGGTTTTCAGAGGCAATAAATCATATGGGAAGAGATTGTTCATCTTTTTCCCATGGAGCATCTAGTAGATTTGGACCACATGCCTTTGAGTTGGCAGCTCCTCATTTTTGTTGCTGTGTACCTTGAGTCAGAACCAGGCATCTGTCATCCTTACTCATTATATGACCAAGCTCTCTAATGTAAAGCAACAAGTAATTGTGAAAACTGTGGCCTTTTTTTCACATCAAAATTTTTGGGGCCTTACCATTTGCATGCAAGCTGATTTTCAGCTGCCAGTGACTGCCTTTCCATGCTGAAGTACTGGAGGCTCTCTGCCTGCAATCAGGGCCTGGAATTGCTTTGAAATTTTCATTCCCAAGAGAAACTCTCAGAGGTGCAAATAATAGTTTCAGTTGCAAACTTAAAGGCTGGAGTTGTGGGAGGATATCAAGGGTATCATCAAAGAAGAGTGCAAACCTTCATTACAAAGACAGAAGAGGAAGAAAAGACCAAAATGGATGTCAGAAGAAAATCTGAATATTGCACTGTAACACAGAGAAGGCAAAGCAAAAGGAAGAATTCAAGATACTAAAGAGCTGAACAGAAGATTTCAAAAGGAAGAGCTGGATGACAAAGGAAAATATTACAATGAAATGTGCAAGGAGCTGGAGTCAGAACACCAAATGGGTCGAACTCGCTCAGCATTTCTTAATCTCAAGAAACTGAAGAACAAATTCAAACCTAGAGTTGCTATAATCAAGGATGCTTTAGGCAGAGTATTAAATGATCCAGGAGCTATCAAAAGAAGATGGAAAGAATATACTGAGTCATTGTATCTAAAGGAATTGGCAGACACAGAAGAATTTCATGAAACAACATATGAGCAAGAG
>NW_006399988.1:20568-44576 GCF_000299155.1 Elephantulus edwardii
GCCTGTATGTGGAGGAGTTTGGCTTTGTTGATGAGACCATAGAGCCTTCCTCTTCTTACCTGAAGACTCATCTTGCTTAGAAAGAAGGTTTTGGTTCATTGGCGACCTAGTTTTATGCTACAGAATGTTGCCTCCAGCATGATTAATTGCCCTTTTTTTTCTTCTTAAGCTTTATTTTTTTTAATAATTTTAATGAGCATTTACAGATATTTTTAATTTCCATTCATTCATTGCTGTACTTCTCTCCTCGCCCAGCCCTCCCCCACCAAGTTTGCTCCTCTCTTTCAAAAGTAAAAGAAACACTCCCTCCCTGAGACACAATCCCCCCACACCCCTCCTGCTGCTCCAAGTACATTCCACTATGCAACCTTAATTGTGGACTGTTGTAATAACCATAATACCCTATCATACATTGCTTTTAAATTATTCACTCCCTCATCTGTTTCAGTACAGTATAAACAATTTATTCAGTTTTTCTCAGTCTTACCCCAACCCTGATATCAGTCCCATTTTACAACAGTGGCACCATGCAATATTTGTCCTTTTGCAACTGAGATATTTCACTCAGCATAATGTCCTCCAGGGTCACCCATTTTGAATAATATTGCATGAGTTCCTTGTTTTTCAATGCAGCATAGTATTCCATTGGGTGAATATACCACAGCTTCTCTACCCATTCGTTTGTTGATGGGCACCTGGGTTGTTTCCAACTCCTTGCTAATGTGAACAGAGCTGCGATAAACATGGGTGTGCATATATATGCTTGGATGTCAGTTATGGTCTCTTTGGGATATATTCCCAGTAGTGGAATTGCTGGGTCAAATGGTATCTCTATTTGCAACTTTTTGAGAAAGCGCCATACCGCCTTTCACAGTGGTTGCATCATTTTACACTCCCACCAACTGTGAATAAGGGTTCTAGTTTCTCCACAACCTCGTCAGCATTTGTTGCTTGCTGTTCTGTTAAATTTTGCTATTCTGACTGGGGTGAGATGATATCTCATAGTTGTTTTGATTTGTATCTCTCTTAGAGCTAGGAATTTTGAACATTTCTTCATGTGCTTGTTGGCCATCTGCATGTCTTCTTTGGTGAAGTGTCTGTTCATATCCTGTGCCCATTTTTCAACTGGATTATTTACCTTTATCTTGTCGTGGTGCTCAAGTATTTTATAAATTCTAGATATAAGTCCCTTATCTGACTTGTCATTACCAAATACTTTTTCCCAGTCTGTGGCTTCCCTTTTTACCCTGTTGGAGAAGTTTTTGGATGTGCATAGGGATTTGATTCTTAGAAGGTCCCATTCATCTATTTTATCTTCTCCTGGTTGTAGATTTTTCAGGATACTTGGAAGACTGTTTATGTTGTGGATTAGGACTATTAGAGTTCTTCCAAGCTTTTCTTTAATGAAGTTTATAGTCCTTGGTTTTAGTCTTAGATCCATGATCCACCTTGAGTTGGTTTTTGTATATGGAGTGAGGTGTGGATCTTGCTTGAGTCTTCTGCAGATATTTTTCCAATTTTGCCCACACCATTTGTTAAAAAGGCTGCCGTTTCCCCACTTAACTGATTTCATTTCCTTGTCAAAAGTCAGTTGACCATATGTAGATGGGCTGATTTCCTGGTTCTCAATTCTATTTCATTGATCTATGCGTCTGTCATTGTACCAGTACCATGCTGTCTCAACCACTACGGAAGTGTAGTAGGATTTGAAATCAGGCAGTGAGATGCCTCCTACCTTTTTTCTCTTTTTAAGGAGTGCTTTGCTTATTCGGGGCTGCTTTCCATTCCAAATGAAACTGAAGATTACCTTTTCCATCTCCTTGAAGAATGGGATTGGTATTTTTATTGGGATTTCATTGAATCTGTAAATTGCCTTTCGTAGTATTGCCATTTTCACAATATTGAGTCTTCCTATCCGTGAGAAAGGGATATTCTTCCACTTCCCCAAGTCTCTTTTTGTTTCTTGTAGTAATGTTTTGTAATTTTCTTTGAAAAGGTCCTTTGTACTTCTGGTTAAATTTATTCCCAAGTATTTAATCTTGTGATTAGCTATTGTGAAAGGTATTGTTTCTCTTAGTTCCGGCTCTGTATTCTCTGTGTCGCTGTAGAGAAATCCAACTGATTTTTGTATGTTGATCTTGTATGCTGCCACTTTGCTGAATTGGTCAACTACGTCCAATAGTTTTCTTGCTGAGTCTTTAGGGTTTTCTAGGTATACTATCATATCATCTGCGTAGAGAGATAATTTTACCTCCTCTTTGTCAATTTGGATACCACTTATTTCCTTCTCTTGTCTTATTGCTCTCGCTAAGACTTCCAATACAATACTGAATAAGAGAGGTGAGAGTGGGCATCCTTGCCTAGTTCCTGTTTTTAAAGGGAATGCCTTTAACCTCTCTCCGTTGAGAACAATGTTGGCTCTCGGGTTTGCATAAATACTTTTAACTATGTTGAAAAAATTCCCCTCTAATCCTATTTTGTTGAGTGTTTTAATCAGGAAAGGGTGTTGGATTTTGTCAAAGGCGTAAAGATTTTTTTAAGAGTAGCTCTTAGTCATGGATTGGACTGTCAAATCAATATTTTTTTACTCCTTCACCCTAGGCCAGAAGAATTCTGAGACTTGTGCTCTACAAAACTTTCCAAATATTGGTGGTGGTGATACTGAGTTGATTCTGACTCATAGTGACACCACGTTCAATAGAAAGAAACTCTACCTGATTCTACATCACCCTCAGAATCTCTGCTATGATTAAGTGCATTGTTACAATGACTATGTCAGTCCATCTTTTAAAGTCTTCTTCTTAGCTGAGTCTGCTTTTCCAATCATTATGTCCTTCTTTAAGGACTGGTCCCTCTTGATAGCATACTCAAAAATATGTGAGACAAAGGCTTACCATCTTTTCTTTTAAGGCGAACTTTGGTTTTCCTTTTTTCAGGACAGATTTGTTAGTTCTTTTAACAGTGTAGTATATTCAATGTTCTTCATCCCCACGATCGAAAGGTGTCAATTCCTCTTGATATTCCTTACCCATTATACAATTTGTATATGCATATGAAGTAATTAAATATTATGGCTTGGGTCAGGCGTATCTTAATCTTTTAAGTCACATCATTGCTTTTTAGTCTTTTATTGTTTCCTGTTCTCTTTCACACACCTCTATACTACCATGGCATTTCCTCAGGTTATGTCTCATATTATCTCCATATATACTTAAATCCTTTTTCAGGAACTAATTGAAGATTTTTTTTAAAAAAAATACACGAAGCCACTGTATAAGATTGTACAAAATAACCACTTTTCAAGGGCGTTCTTGAAGGAGTGCATGAAGACTAAAATCCAACCCGGCTTTTCTCACTAGCACCTGCACCTTAGCACTGGAATGATTCACAGTAGGGTCAGACAGAGGACAGGGCACCTCTCTGAATTTATACTTAGATCTCAGATATACTTCCAGGAAACATATCTGAGGCCAGATTTGGTTCTTGGTTCTACAATATGTACCCATTAAGAATCAAATTCCATTTCCTTCCTTCTAACCTCTGGCAACCACTAAGGCACTTTCTGCTTCTGTGAATTTGCCTATCCTAGGAACTGGATATAATCAGAACTAAACACTACGTGATCTTTTGTGGCTGACTTCTTTCATACTGTAAAGATTCACCTATGTCATATCAGTTTATAGTACATCATTCCTTTTAGTTGTCCAATAATTTTCCACTGTGTATATATACCACATCTGTTCATTAGTTGTAGGTGTGTAAATGGCACAAATGTTTTGCTTACTTACTAACTTAAAAGTGGAGTGGACCTGGAGGAAGGGATTGTAAAACAATGAAAGAATTTTTCTTTTACTTTTCCAAGAGGGAGTGTACTGGGGGGAGGGTTGGGAGGGGAGAAAAATGCAAAAATGAATGAATGAATGGAAATGCAAAATCTCTGTCAATTTTTATTGAAATGAATAATAATAATAAAAGATATAAAATAAAAAAAATCAGGGGGTAAAAATCCAAACAAACAAAAAAGTTGGCTTTTCCAACCCAAGCAGCAGCAAAGAAGAAAGACCTGATAATCTAATTCTGTTAACACTAAAGCCAAGAAAAGCCTGTAGAATCCATTCTATTTTCACACAAAATCATCATGATTCAGAATTGACTTAGTAGCAATTTGTTTGATATGTTTACTGAAAAACCAGATAGTGAAAACCCACTGATACGTATGGTTGAAATTGACTGATGGCAATTGGTAATGCTAGTGGATATGAAGAAGCTTCCAATTGTTTTTTCCATGCATTTATCCAATAACTAAAGATATTAAACAGACTTCACACAGAGACACCAAAGGAAATAAGTGGATCATAATAACCAGAAACAACAGAAAAAGTAACACAGCAAAATGGCAGTGATAAAACCTGGTCAGTCAATAAGCATACTTAATAGAAATGTATTAAATCACCAATTAAGAGGAAAAGAATAGTAAAATGGATTTTTAAAAATACTCCATTCATATGCTGCCTATAAGAGATACATTTAAGAAATAAGGGGGGAAATAGACTAAAAGATAAGGCTGAAAACTATATACCAAGCAAATGGCATCCACAAAAAAGCAGGAGTGTCAATAATAAATTCTGATAGACGTCAGGATGAAAACCACCATAAAAGACATGGCAGAGCACTATATAATGATAAAAAGGCACAACAGACCAAGAAAGCAACCTTTGTCAACTTCTAAACATCAAGTGATGAATCTACAAAATACCTAAAACAACAATGAATAGACTTAAAAAAAAGAAATACACAGCACTACAATAGTGGTAGGAGACTTTAACACATGACTCTCACCAAAGGATCGGTCAACTCAAAAGAAATTTAAGATTGTGTGAATGTACCATAATTTCCCAATCCATTCCATTTTGGTTGAACATTTGGGCTGTTTTTCATGTTCTTGAGATGGTGAATAAAGCTGCTATGAACATTTGGGTGCAAATCTCCATTTGTACCTCAGTTCTCATTTTCTCAGAGTATATTGCAAGTAGTGGAATAACTGGGTCATATGGAATTTTTATGTTCAGCTTTTTGAGGAAGCACCAACTGCCTTCCAGAACGGTTGTACCATTTTACAATCCCACCAACCATTGTAAGTTCCTTTCTCACCATATCCTCTCCAACATTAATTACTTCCTGCCCTGTTAAACTTTGCTACTATTACTGGAATGCGATAGTACTTCATTGTGGTTTTGATTTGAGAAATTATGGTACATTCACACAATGGAATACTATGCAGCATGCAGGAGCAAGGATTTTGTAAATTATTACCTAACTTGGGACAGACTGGAGAGTATTACGCTGAGTGAACTAACTCCATACCCCAAGGATAAATATTGTACAAAACCATTATTGTAGAATGAGTATAAGAATCCAAGATGGGTGGGAGAGAGTGGAAGCAGAGAAATGATGATTTGCAGTGGCAGGGAGGGATTAATCATGGGATTGTACAATTTGATTGGTGGGTAGGTGAGAGAAATTGAAAGAATCTGTTCTTGAAAACAATGTGTTTGTAAATAAACTCATACAAAATTTAGAAAAAACAAACTTAACAAAGATGAGGAAAGTCTAAACTATACAATCATCCAACTGGACCTTGAAGATTTACTGTACCTAACTAAATATCAATTTACTTTCTTCCCAAGTATACATGGTACATTCTTTAGAATTGATCATATTTTAGGACACAAAGCCAACCTTCACAAATTAAAAAAATATTGAAATAATACAAAATATCTTTCAGACCACAATATCATAAAACTATAAATTAATGACAAAAAGGTAAATCTTATAAAATCACTCATGTGGAAGACAAACAACACAGAAGAACATGCCATAAAAAAGATAGAAAAACCCCTACAGACCAGTATTTCTCATGAACACATATGCAAATATCCTTAACAAAATCCTGGCCCATAGAATTCAACAGTACATCAAAAAATAATTCATGATAACAAAGTGGCATTCATAACAAGTATGCAAGGATAGTTAAGCATAAGAAAAGTTAACAACGTAATCCATCACATTGAAAAAACAAAGAATAAGAACAATACGATCCTATCTATTGATGCAGAAGAGGCATTTTACAAAATTCAACACAATTTCCTGATACAAGCACTCAGCAAAATAGGAATAAAAGGGAACTTCCTCAAAATAGTGAAAAGTATGTAAAAAACCAAGAACCAGCTTCATTATCAAAGCTAAAAGACTAAAGACATTCCCCTCGTGAACAGGAACCAGACAAGGATGTCTACTTTCACCACTCCTATTCAATATTGTATTGGAAGTACTTGCTAGGGTTATAGGGCAAGAGAAAGATATAAGAAACATACAGATTGGCAAAGAGGTGATAAAATTGTTGTTATATGCAAGCTATATGATAGAGTACACAGAAAACTTCAAAAACGAAACAAAAAACTGTTAGGTTGAGTAGGCCAGTTTAGTTCAATGGCAAAACACAAGATAAACAACCAAAAATCAGTGGGCTTTCTCTACAGTAACAAAACACAGAAAAAGAAACTAAGAAAGTGGTATCATTTACAATGTTGTTCTTGTTGTTGTTACGTGCCTGTCAAGTCTCCTGTGACCCTATGCACAATAGCTCTTCTCCAAGGAGTGGCCTCTTCTGGCTACATGACCAAAGTATGTGAGATGGAGCTTCAAAATGTTTACCTCCAGAGAGCAACATCGTTTCATCTTGCTCAGGACAGACCCATTTGTACTCTTGACAACTCAAAGACATTGATTTTTATTTCGTCATCCTTAATCATTTTCCAACTCTCTGATGTATAACAAGTAACTGTGAAGACCATGACCTGAATTAGGCTCACCTTGGTCTATAAACTTCCACCTTTGCTCTTCAGTGTTCTGGAGAGGTCCCTGACAACATTCTGAATTTAATTTGTCTTTTGATTTTCTCGTTGCTGGTCCCAAGAGTGTTAATTGTGATGGACATCAAAAGACTTCTGCAACAGGGTAAAAAGGGAAGCCACAGACTGGGGAAAAATATTTGGTAATGACATGTCAGACAAGGGACTTATATCTAGAATTTATAAAATACTCGAGCACCACAACAAGATACAGGTAAATAATCCAATTGAACAATGGGCACAGGAAATGAACAGACACCTCACCAAAGAAGACATTGATGGCCAACAAGTACATGAAGAAATGTTCAAAATCTCTAGCTCTAAGAGACATGCAAATCAAAACAACTATGAGATATCATCTCACCCCAGTCAGAATAGCAAAATTTAACAGAACAGCAAACATCAAATGCTGGAGAGGTTGCAGAGAAACTAGAACCCTTATTCACTGTTAGTAGGAGTGTAAAATGCTGCAACCACTATGGAAGGCTGTATGGCGCTTTCTCAAAAAGTTGCAAATAGAAAGACCATTTGATCCAGCAATTCTACTACTGGGGATTTACCCTAAAGAAACCATAACTGCCACCAAGCAGATATATGCACACCCAAGTTTTTCATGGCTTTGTTTGCAATAGCAAAGAGCTGGAAACAACCCAAGTGCCCCTCAACAAATGAATGGATAGAGAAGATGTGGTTTATTTATGCAATGGAATACTATGTAACATTGAAAACAAGGAACTCATGAAATATTATACAAAATGGGTAACCCTGGAGAACATTATGCTGAGTGAAATATCTCAGTTACAAAAGGACAAATATTGCATAGGGGCATAGGGCCACTGTTGTAAAACAAGACTGACATCGGGGTTGAGGGAAGACAGAGAAGGAGGAGGTGAATGATGTATACTACATTGAAACAGATGAGGGGGAAACCCGTATAAAAGGGATATATGATTGAGTATTATTGTCATAACAGGAGTCTAGAATGAAGGCTGCACAGAGGAGTGGACATAGGGGGAAGGATTGCATAACAATGAATGAGTTTTTCTTTTACTTTTCAAGAAGAGTGAATTGGGGGATAGGAGGTGGGCAGGGAGAAAAGTGCAACAATGAATTAATGGAAACCCTAAGTCACTGTAAACTTTCATTAAAATTAGTTTTGGGTTTTTATTTTTATTTATTTAGTTTTGTTTTGTTTTTTTTTTAACAGAGGTTTTGGATTTCCACTCATTCATTGCCGCAATTTTCTCCCTGCCCACCCCTCCCCACCAGCTCGCTTCCCCCTCCGAAGAGAGAGAAAAAAATTCCTTCATTAGTATACAATTCCCACGTCCCTTCCCCCCACCCCCCACCCCGAGTACACTTCTCTATGCAACCGTAATTCTGGATTCCTGGGCTAACATTAGTTTTTAAAAAAGAGTGCTGATTGTGGACTTGAGCTAGCTGAAATTGTTAACAATCTAAATCTCTTCTCCATCTTTCATGGTGCTTACAATTGGCCCAGTGGTGAGAATTTTTGTTTTCTCAATGTTGAACTTCAACCCATATTGAAGACTGTAGTTCTTAACTTTCTGCAGCAGATGCTTCAGGTCTTACACCATTTCAGGAAGCAAGGTTGTGTCATTTGCGTTATGCAAGTTGTTGATGAGTCTTCCTCCAACTCTGATGTCACATTCCTCCTCATAAAGGCCAGCCTCCCAAATGATCTGTTCCACATATAGATTGAAAAGGTATGGAGACAGGATACAGCCTTGATACACTCCTTTCCTGATTTTGAACCAACCAGTGTTTCCTTGCTCTTTTCAGACAACTGCCTCCTGGTCCAAGTACAGGTTTCACGTTAGAATAATCAGGTGCTCTGTGATTCTTATTCTACTAAAGGTTAGCCACAATTTGTTGAGATCCACACTATCAAATGTCTTTGCATAGTCAATGAAACAGAGATAGACATTCTTCTGGTACTCTTAGCTTTCAGTCAAGATCCATCTGTTATTGGCAGTGCCATGACCTCTTCTAAACCAAGCCTGTACATCTGGTAGTTCTCTGTTGATGTTCTGTTCCAGTAGGGGTTTTTAATAATCTTCAGCAAGATTTTGCTTGTCTGTGATATTGATGATATTGCATGATAATTTCTGCACTCTGTTGAATCACCCCCTTTTTTTAAATGGATCTCTTCCAATAAGTTGGCCAGGTATCTGTCATCTAGATTTCTTGGCACAACTCGATGAGCAAGTTCAGGGCAGCATTTGTTTGCTAAAGTTTGTCAATTGGTATTCCATCAATTCTTGGGGCCTTGTGTTTTGGTTTTTGAAGTTTTATTCCCCCAATTCCTTCAGAGCAGCTTGACCTTCCTCCTTCATCATACGTTGTTTCATGAAATACTTCTGGGTCAGCCAGTTATTTTGGGTACAATTAGTTTATGCACTCCTTCCATCTTATTTTGATGCATCCTGCATCATTCAATACTCTGCCCATAGCATCTTTTTTTTCTTCATGGAATCTTTAAGGATTGTGACTCGAGGCTTGAATATGATCTTCAGTTTTTTCAGCTTAAGAAACGCTGGCAAAGTTCTATGCTTTTGATTGTCTAACTCCCGTTCTTCACACTTGTCAATATAATACTTTGCTTTGTCTTACCAAGATGCTCTCTGAAATATTCTCTTCAGTTCCTTAACTTCCTGATTTCTTCCCTTTGTTTTGGCTTCTCATCACTCCAGTGCAATAATCAGAGTATCTTCTGACATCCGTCTTGGTCTTTTCTTCCTCTGTAATGACCTTTTGCATTCATCATGGATGACATTCTTTATATTTTCCTATAGCTCATTTAGTCTTCATTTGTGTCCAGGCCCTCAAATGAGCTCTTGAGAAGGTTTTTAAATTCAGGTAGGACAGACTCAAGGTCAGATTTTTTGGTTCTTGTGGATTTGATTTTCTCTTTCTTCAGTTTAAATTTGCATACTAGTAGTTGATGGTTTTTTCCACAATCAGTGCTTAACCTCTTTTTACAGCTTATATTGAGCTTCTCCAATGATTCTCTCCACAGATGTAACTAATATGATTCTTGTGTAGACCATTAGGTGATGTCCCTGTGTATAGCCTTCATTTTCATTTCTTGTAAAAGTTATTTACAATGAATAAATTATTGCTGGTACAAAATTCTATCATTCTATCTCCAGCCTCATTTCTATTGCCAAGACTATGTTGTCCAACAACTCATCTTCTCCCTTTCTTTAAATTTCTGCATTCCAGTCACTCATTATTATTAATGCATCTTGGTTGCATGTTCAGTCAATTTCCAACTGGAAAAGTTAGTACAAATCTTCTATTTTCTCCTTCATGGCTCTGGTTCTTGCTGCATATATTTCAGTGCTAGTGGTATTAACAAGTCTTCTTGTATGCATACAAATATTGTTGCTTACAACATTTTATTTCAGATTGAATCTAGAAATCATTTTTTTTATTTTGAATGAGAGCCTGCTTTTCCTCACCTTTTAATATTCATTTCCAGGATAGTAGATCATATGATTATCTGATTCAAAATGTCCCAAGCCAACTTATCTCAGTTTGCCAATGACCAGTAGTCACTATTTATGCGTTCCATTTCTTCCTTAACAATGTTAAATTTTCCTCCATTCATACTTCTCACATTCCACATTCCAATTATTAGTGTCTGCTAGCAATTGTTCCTCCTCATCTTTATTTCCCATATGTGGCCTTCATATCTGCTAGTCTAACTTAAGTGTACTCTAGTGAACATAGGATTTTCAAAGACCTGCATTGCAAAAGTGGATGACCAATCCTTCTTCTTAGTCTGTCTTACTTTGGATGCTTAGCATTTGAGCAATCTGTGACAGACAAAAATTCTATCCAAAGATGAGAGAAAGACCTTTTCCATTACACAGCTAACAGAATCAGTATTACCTCCCCCACACGTGGTCACAAGTGCTGTTGAACTGCACCCCATGCCCAGCTCTTCAGCATCCCATTCCACTCCCTTGCTTGCCCTACCAGCCCCTTCCTCCCTGCTCCCCTCAGCTAACTCGATATGATGTCTCAGGTCTCTGGTTACTTCTGTCCACGCATTATCTATTCTATTCCCCAGTGATGTTGACATGGTGGGAAGGGCTTCTGGGTGGCTGGAGAGATCCTCACAGCTGGTGGGCAGGGGTACCAGGACAGAGCCCTGGAGGAAAGGGCATAGAGGTGAAAGCCTGGGGGGGGGGATAGAAGTCTGGGCATTGGGACCTGGGGGAGAGTCTGTTCTGGTAGATGTGAGAGCCACCAGTTTCTAGTCCCAGAGGCAGATTTTGGGGCTGCTGCGTTCAGTAGACAACCACAAATGGAGTTCCTTGGGAATACACTTAACTAGAGATACAAATCTTGAATCAATTCCATCTGAATTTCGAGATCATCTTAAGAATAGATTTGAGGCATTGAACACCAATGATTGAAGACCAGATGAGTTGTGGGATGATATCAAGGATACTGTCTATAAAGAAAGCAAAAGGTCATTACAAAAACAGAGGATAAAGAAAAAATAAAAACAGATGTTGAGAATAAAGATTACACTAGAACATCTAGAAGCCAAAACAAAAGGAAAACATGTCAAAATGAAAGAGCTGAACTAAAGATTTCAAAGGGCAGATCAGGAAGACAAAGCAAAGTATTATAATGAAATGTGCAGAGAGCTGAAATTGGAGAGTAAAAAGGGAAGAACTCACTCTGCATTTCTTAAGCTCAAAGGCTCAAAGAACTGAAAAAGAAATTCACATCTTGAGTAACAATATTGAAAAAAAGTCTGTCAATATATTGAATTACTCAGAAAACAACAAAAGAAGATGGAGAGAATACACAGAATCACTGTACCAGAAAGAACTGATTGACACTGAAAAATTTCAGGAAGTTACATATGAACAGGAGCCAATGCTAATGGAGGAGGAAGTGGAAGTTGCTTTTAATGCATTGGCAAAAAAATACAGCCCCAGGAATCAATGGGATACCAATTGATTTGTTTCAATTAACAGATGCAGCCTTGGATGCACTCACCAGTTTATGTCAGGAAATTTGGAGAATAGCTGTCTGGTCAATGGACTGTATGAAGATCCATATTTGTTCCTGTTCCCAAGAAAGGTGAACCAACTAACTGTGGAAACTATTGAACAATATCATTAATATTACACACAAGCAAAATACTGCTTAAGATCATTAAAAAATAGCTGAAACAGTACATAGATAGGGAACTGCCAGAAGTTCAAACAGGATATAGAAGAGACCATGGCACTAGGGATATCATTGCTGATGTAAGATGGATCCTGGCTGAAAGTAAGGAATACTTTATATTTGTCTAGAATGGCTATTTGTGCCCTTTTGACTGTGTGAAGGCATTTGACTACGTGTATCATAACAAATTGTGGCTGACATTAAGAAGAGTGGTATTACTAGAGCACTTAATTGTGCTCATGGGGAAACCATATCTGGACCAGGAGGTTGTTGTGTGAACAGGGCAGGGGAACACTGCATTTTTTAAAATTGAGAAAGGAGTGTTGTCAAGGTTGTATTCTCCCTCCATTCATATTCAATCTGTACACTGAGAAAATTATCCAAGAAGAGAAGTTTGGAAATCTGTCATTAGGATTGAAGAGAAACTCATCAATAACCTGCATTATACAGATGTAAACCGCCCAAATGTCCAACAACAAATTAATGAATTGAAAAACTATGTTAAATTCACAAGATATAATGCTATCCAGCACTCAGGAGTAATGACTTTTAAAGAATGGGAATTCCAGAACACTTGATCATGCTAATGAGAAACCTATACTTGAATCAAGAGGCAGTCATCATCAGAAGAGAGCAAGGAAACACTTGCATGGTTCAAACTTGGGAAGGGTGTACAGTAGGGATGTGTTCTGTCTCCATACCCTTTCAACCTATAAGAACAGATTATCTGGGAGGCTGGGCTCTATGAGGAGAAATGTGGGATCAAGATTGGTGGAAGATCTATCAACAATCTGCGATATGCAGATGACACAACCCTGCTTGCTGAAACTGAGGAGGACCTGAAGCACTTGCTGCAGAGGGTCAAGGACTGCAGCCTCCAATACGGACTGAGGCTCATTATCAAGAAGACAAAGATTCTCACCACTGGGCCAATTGGCAGCCTCAGGATGGATGGTGAAGAGGTTGAGATTGTTCACAGCTTTAGTTTGCTTGTCTCCACAGTCAACACTCTCTGCACCAGTAGCCAGGAAATTAAAAGACATATTGCCATGGGAAAGTCTGCTGTTAGGGACCTCTCCAAAGTACTGAAGAGCAATTGTGTCTCTCTGGAGACTAAGGTGTGTTGATACAGGCCATGGTCTTTGTGATCACTTGTTATGCATCAGAGACTGGGACAATGACTAAGGAGGATAGAAGGAGAATTGACACCTTTGAGCTTTGGTGCTGGAGAAGATTATTGAGGGTACCATGGACTGCTAGGAAAACAAACAGATTCATCCTGGAGAGGGTTAAACTGGGCAGCTCCTTAGAGGCAAAGATTCTGAGGCTCCATCTAACATACTTTGGGCATGTTGTAAGGAGGGACCAGTCCTTGGAGAGGGACATCATGAGTGGTAGGGTGGAGAGACAGCGCAGGAAGGTGGATTGTTTCAGTGACTGGGGTAATCGGGATGGGAGTATCGGAGATGGTGAGATTGGCACAGGACAGAGCAGAGTTTAGGGCTGTTGTACACAGGGTTGCTATGAGTCGCAAGTGACTCTGTGACACATAACAACAACAACATATAACATGTCTGGAAGCAGGAGTGGCATCCACTCCCTAAACAACATGTCTCTTGAAACTCTATAAACTTTGATAAATGTCAATTGTTATAGAAAGGGTGACTATGAATTGTACTCGACTCAACAGCAATCAACAACAATATATAACATGAGAGAATCTAAGGAGCGTTGTGTTGATTTAATTAACTCAGTCTCATAAGATCAAATAGTCTGTATGACCATTATTTTTAAAAGTAGAATAATAACTATTAAGATGTGTATTAAAGTATAAAGGAGCTGCTGCTACGGGGCCATGCTAGGAATCAAACAGGGCAATAGAGTTTGGGACAAAGAGGTACAGGCAAAGAAAAGACTCACTTGTTCAGCTGGCATGCTGAGCTTCAAGAAAGAGAGCTAACTTGAAACCCCTGTGGACATAAACTGCTTAAATTGGCATTCCTGTTCTACCGCCACTCCAGAGACAAAGGAAGATTTTAGACTTCCGAAGAGAAGAAGTCATTAGATTACACATTCTTGCCCAGAGGCAGCAGTCTCAGGTGCAAGAAAGAGAAGGGACAGAATCTTCTCTGGGGAAAGGTCCCTCCAAATTAGAGATCCCTGCCACCTTATGACCATCCCACTGACCAAACAGGACAATAGAGTTTAGGACCGGGAGCTACAAGCAGGGGAAAGACTCACTTTCACAGCTACCACACTGAGCTGCAAGAAAAGAGATGCTTTGAAACCTCATGGAGAGAAAGTGCTTAAGTGGAGCACCTGGTCTCGCACCAATCTGCCATTCCATAGACAAATGAAGACAAGAAAGTTTTGGAGAAAGGTTGACAATAAGGTGATACTCTTAAGGGGCTGCATGGCAGACTAGAGAGAATTTGGAGGACTTTGTTGTTGTTAGGCCCTCTCAAGTCACATATAACTCATAGTGACCCTATGCACAATGTCTCTGAACCCTGCTCTATCCTGTCCAATCTTATTGTTTCTGACACACCTACCCCCATTATCCCAGTCATTGATTCAATCCACCTCCTCAAAAGTCTTGCTCTCTTGAACTGTTCCTTCACCCTCCCAAGCATAACATCCCTTGCCAAGGATGAGTTCCTCCTTGCAACATGTCCAAAGTACGTCAGATGGAGCTTCAGAAATCCTTGCCTCCAAGAACCAGCGTGGTTTCACCTTCTCAAGAATGAATCTGTTCTTTTAGCAGTCCATGGTATGTTCAGTACTCTTCTCTAGCACCACAACTCAAAGCCATCAATTCTTCTGTCATCCCTAGACATCGTCCATCTTTCTGATGCATATCAAGTAATTGTAAAGATCATGGTTGGGCTCTCTATCATGCAAGCATAACCCTAATACAAAAACCAAAAATGTTACCCAGAAAGAAAATTACAGACAACTATATCTCTTGAATATAAACATAAAAATCCTTTTTTAAAATCCTAAATAATTGAATCCAAAAGCATATTAAAAAAAATAATTCATTGACCAAGTAGGATTCATAACAGGTATGCAAGGATGGTACAACATAAGAACAACAATCAACATAATTCACCACATTAATAAAGCAAATAACAAGAACTGTATGATCTTAGCAATTGATGCAGAAAACACATTTGACAAAATCTGATATCCCTTCCTGATAAAGACACTCAGCAAAATAGGAATAGATAGAAGGGAATTTCCTCAATGTATTGAAAAGTATGCATGCAAGACCAAGAGCCAATATCATGCTCAAAGGAGAAAAACTAAAAGCATTTTCCTTGTGAACAGGGATCAGAAAAAGATGTCCACTGTCGTTACGTCTATTGTATTGGAAGTGCTTGCTACGGCAATGCAACAAGTTGTTGTTAGGTGCTTAGAATTTACCCCAAGAAAATTAGAACTTAGGCACAATTGGAAATGTGTACACCTATGTTCATAGCAGTGTTATTCACCATCACAAGAACATTGAAAGAGCCCAAATGTCCAACCACAATGAAATGGATTGAGAAATTATGGTATATACACAATGGAATACTATGTATCATGCAGAAGCAATGATTTTGAAAAGCATACCTAACTTGAGAGGGACTGGAAAGCATTATGCTAAGTGAACTAACTCAGTCTTATAAAGACAAATACTGTGTAAGGCCATTATTGTCATACATGTATGATGATCCAAGGGGGCAAGTGTGGGAGCAGAGGGGTGAGCGTGGGTGGGGAATGGTTAATCATTGGATTGCACATTTTGATGGGTGGAGGGAGGGGTGGGTAAAGGAAATGGGAAAAATTCAGTGTGAAAACAGTGAATACGAACTTTGTAAGTAAACTAGTATATAATGAAAATTTTCTTTTTTAAAAAAAAACTTTAAAATATGTGTTATTATTTACTAAAGTAGGATGTAAACCACTGTTTTTGTGGATTGTGTCCTTGATGTCCTCTAAGAAACCATTGCAAGAACCTCAAACAAGTCATTCCCATCGGGGACTTATTTATGTTTAAGAAGTTTGTTGTTGTTGTTGTTATGTGCCGTCGAGTCGCTTGCGACTCATAGTGACCCTATGTACAATAGCCCTAAACCCTGCTCTATCCTGTGCCAATCGCACTTCCTCCAACACACCCATCCCGATTACCCCAGTCACTGAATTAATCCACCTCATAGAGGGTCCTCCCCTCCTGCGCCGTCCCTCCACCCTCTCAAGCATGATGTCCCTCTCCAAGGACCTCTCCCCTCCTGACAACATGTTCAAAGTATGTCAGATGAAGCCCCAGAATCCTTGCCTCCAAGGAGCAGTCTGGTTTAAACCTCTCCAGGGTGAATCTGTTTGTTTTCTTGGCAGTCCACGGTACATTCAACACTCTTCTCCAGCACCACAACTCAAAGGCATCAATTCTCCTTACATAACATTATCTCCTCCTGGCTGTGCTATATACATGTATGTAATAACAGCTCATAGTAATATGAGTACCGAAATGCATTTGTCAATTTGCTTTAAATAGTTGTCTTGAGTGTCTATGCAGAGATCCATTTGTAGATTAATATTTACTATTGCTAATTATTGTTTTTGTTGTTATGTGCCATTGAGTCAGAACAGGTTTTCAGGTTTAGCAGGTTTCCAGAGGCTATAAAACACATGAGAGGAAATTGTTTATCTTTCTTCCATGGAACAGCTGGTGGATTCGAACTACCTGACTTTGGATTATCAGAACAGCTTCTTACTACTATGCAATCAGAGTTCCCTGTTGCTAATAATATACAGTAATACCATAGGATTGATCATACAATACTGTTTACCTTTTTTGGGAAACATTTTTCTAAGTGGTATAGCACTGGTCTGTCCATTTACTGTATGGAGGTAATTCGTGGTTGCTGTGATGCTCAACACTGTGACACTGATGTGTCAAATGTGATAATGGTTACCCATGGTGGACTGTGTTTGGTGGATCTCCCCGACTAAAACAAGCCTGGAAGCAAAAATGGCATCTACATCAGAAATAGCTTGCCTTCAGAAACTCTATGAACTTAGAGAAACAATGAAAGTTATTACAAGTGTTTGGGTCTTTTGTTCATAGGCTACGAGTTGTCTACGACTCAATGGCACTTAATAACAACAGCAACACCTTTGTTTGCTATATATTTTATGCACTTTGTGTGTGTTCCATTTCTCTATATTGTCCTCTAATAGTATATTACCTTTCCTTTTACCTCTCTGGTTATGTGCCCATCATCTATTTATTGAATTTGTCTCTGCAGTCCTTTCCCTTCCATTCTTGGCAATCATTAAAGAATAGTCCTTTCTAGCTATAAATCTTTCTTTAGCTTTTTATAATAGTGGACTCACTGTAATTCTTCTTTTGTGAATTACTTTTTTCTCACTGAATTTATTCATGTTATTTGGGCTGTAATTTTTATGGCAGCAACCTGCACGATAGTTCTTCAAAGTAGCTGGCATTCAAATTGTAGCTCCTTCTGTTAGCAGTCAAACTAAGCTTAGCTGTTGTGTCACCAGAGACCCTTTCTCTGACTTGCAAGATTGCTGAACTGGCTCTCCCCAAGGTATACAGTAGGTGCAGGGGATCCTCCATGGGAGGTTAAAACAGCTAGACTCTAAAATAAATGCACCTTCCAAGGGAAAGGAGCAAGGCTCTCATGACCTCCAAGCAGGCTTTCCCATACATCTCCAATCTCTGCTCTGGATATGATCTTAGGATCTGATCATTTTGGTCTTAGTGGAGGATCTATGTAAACTTTGAGAATATAAAAAAATCTGGTGCAAAAAAACAATGTGTACGAACTTTACAAACTTTGTAAGGAAACTAATATAAAGTAATTTAAAAAAAAAGATTACTTGAAATCTCTTGAAACTACAATTAATGTTGTAAACTAGTGATATGTCTGTTCTGTTCCTTCAGACTTGACACTATTTCCAGGGCCTTCGTGGAGCCCATGATTGATATCCAACTTTCTTTTGATGAGTCAATTCCAACAGGGCAAGTGAACTAGCAAAAGCAATGAACTTAGTCCCATCTCCAGCAATCTGCATAGACTTGGACTGTCTTGTCATTTTCACACAGCATATAGTCCTAATGGTCCTACTGACTTGGGAAGATTCTCAAAGGAAAACAAGAACAATGGGAAGCAGAGATTTGTGCCCACTGCATTTGGTGTAGTGAGAACAGTCCAGCTGGCTTCTTGAAAGAGGGAGGAGTCCCATAAGTTTTCCTACTTTCCTTCAGCTGGGAAACATTTCCCCCCAAATCATCCTGTTCAGCCCATCTTCATCCACAGAGGAGCTACACCTTCAACTCAGATTCTCTTCTATATTAGGAATCCAGTTTCTTGATTTTTCCTGATTCCAAATAAAAAACTTAAAAATATGAAGATAATTTGCACTTCAAAGTGTTTTTTCTAATTCATAGTGATCATATTGAAATTAGAAAGGGAAAACAATCTCTCACTTTCTCTTTCTCCAACTCCCTTCTCTAATTTTTACTTCTCTCTCTGAGGAGAGAGAAATAAAAACAAAGAGAACACATAACTCCCGAAGTTTCAGGAAATGCTTACATGAAGCTTATTTATCTTCTAACTAACATTTGTAACCCAGGATTAGCAAAGCAGCCTCTTGTAATTATGGCTGCTGTCCTATTTGTGGCTATCTCTGTGAGGCCAGTAAATCTTGAAATTACAGGCTGACCACCCTGGAGAACTAAGACAGAGTCAGCCACATCTCTCACAGGCACTGCCCTTGAGCCAATACCACCCTTGGGAGGAACTGCTTCCCACACCTGGGAACTGCTGAGAGACCTCACTGCAGCTCTGAGGTAAATAAAACCAGGGTGGCCCAAGACACTCTGTACCCTTTTCAGAGAATAAGAGACAGCTGGCTCCAACAGTATCTTTCTATTTCCATATTCCCACTGTTCACCTCGACCTTTTTGTGGTTATTGGCTCCAGAAATGGAGGGATATGGAAAAAAGAAGGTGGAATATAAGTACCCAGAAATGGAGATTTTTGTCTCTTTAAATACTGTTCTGCTCTGTTGAAGGATGAAAACATATGTCTGGAGGAGATCTAGGAAAAATAGATCATGTCATTTTATGTAACTGGAGATCATGATTGAACTTGAGATGCCTAGACCAAGAAGCTGTCGTGTGAATAGAGAAAGGGAGCACTACATAGTTTAAGATTAGGAAGTGTGTGTCAGGGATGTAACCTTTTTTTATACCTATTCAATCTGTATGCCTGAGCAAATAATTCACAGAGCCGGACTCTATGAAGAGGAGTATGACATCAGAATAAAGGAAGATTCATCAACAACCTGTATTATGCTGATAATACAACTTTGCTTGTTAATAGTGAGGAGAATAGGAAACACTTGCTGCAGAAAATCAAAGACTACAGCCTTTGGTATGGATTACATTTCAACATCAAGAAAACAAGGCTCACCACAGGCCCAGCAGTCAACATAAAAGGAGAAAAGATTTAAGCTGTCAATTATTTCATCTTGCTTGGATCAACAATCAATATCTTTGGTATCAGCAATCAAGAAATGGGCAATCATTTGTCAGAGATCATTCAAAAATACTAAAGAGCAGTGATGTCAGTTTGAAGAATATGGTGCACCTGATTTAGAACATGGTGTTCTCAATCACCTTCTATGCATTAGAGAGCTGGACAATGAATAAGGTTGACAGAACAATTGATGTGTTTGAGCTGTGGCATTGGAGAAGAATACTGAATATGAAAAAGAACAAACATGTGTTGGAGAAGGTGTAGACAGTGATCTTTGCAGGCAAGGATGATGAAGCTTCATCTTTCATACTATACACATGTAGCTAGGCAAGGCTATTCCTTGGAAGGGGACATCAACTGGAAAGATGAGGGTCAGTGAAGGAGAAGAAGACCCCCAATGCGATGGATTGGCATTTTGACTTCAGCAATGGGCTCTAGTGTCTCAGAGATTATGAGATGGGGGCAGGATAAAGCAGGTTTCAGGTTGACTGTTCAAAGAGTCACTATGAATTGTACTCGACTCTTCAAAACCTAACAAGAACAACATATGGATAACCACTCTGACACACTCATGGGATTACCAAAGTCAGAGTCAACTGAACAACTGACTGTTAGAAACTCTGGCAGTTTCAAACATCCAACTTTTCAGATAACAAACAGTTCTTAACCTTTTGCACCACCCGGGGACTCCATTTCAATTCCTTCCACTAAAGTCAAATAAATAAAGTCTGACTCACTTCACTGGGTTTCTGAAGCTAAAAATCCTTATTGGAAGAGACTGCTTATTTTTCTTCTTTGGTATACATAATGGTTTCAAACATCTGACCTTTTGGTTAGCAGTATAAGGCATAAGGAACCAGAGCTCTTTATGTCTCTGAAAAGGTAAAAATTTTCAAGTTCAAAGAGCAAAGACTTAGGGAAATTTATAAATAACACATATGAGTCTTAAAATGAAATTTTCCCATTTAACACCAATGCCCTGCTTCAGATGTTCTGTCTTATCTCCTGCTGACGGATACTGCCAATACTCCATGATATT
Source organism: Elephantulus edwardii (assembly GCF_000299155.1). NCBI lineage: Eukaryota > Metazoa > Chordata > Mammalia > Macroscelidea > Macroscelididae > Elephantulus > Elephantulus edwardii. The sequence goes on from NW_006399988.1 coordinate 41,289, forward strand.
ACTAATTCCTCACGTGTTTCTCTTACATGTATCCACAAAAGACACCACAATTATCTAGGTGGACATATCTTTCTCTGGAGCTTAATACTCTGTCAGGCTAAACTCCATATTATAACTTAGAGATGAGAAATGGATCTTTGATTTCTAGAGAGAGTTATTAAGTGTAGTATCGAAGTTTATTGTTCAAAATGGCTTCCCTAGTCATTGATTAGCTTTTTGCTTTGAAGTGAACTATTTATTGTATTTAGGAGATATGATTAGGGTGAAATCAAAGCCAAACCCAACTAGAGGACTATATGAGCTCATGGAAGCTCAATGCTAACTCTCTTTTGGCATGCAAATGACAATCTAAAGCATCCTAGCTCATCACTCAGTCTCTGCAACATGAACCCGCATCACTCACATTTCTATGAGTCATTTCCATAATGGGTTTGAGTTTCTGTGAGACTTTTCAGTGAACCACCAAATGCAATGACATAGAATAATGGGGGAACAGAACAAAAGAGTAACATTTGATGTCAAAAAATTATGGAGTAATACAGCAGATCAAACTTTTGGTTTCATCAAACATTGTTGACTTCCGTCTTTTTGTAACTAGTCTGCTACTAATCTTACCAGAAGGAACTATAAATGTATTTAATGTCAGAAGCGGGATTTGCTGCAAAGATCAAGAATCCCTGTAACATGTGACTTTGGAAAAAATGGGTAAACAAAATAATGAGAAACCTTTGGTCTTTTAATGAAATAAGAAGCACCTATGAGTTAATGCAGCTATTATATTGTAGTCAGTTACTCAAGGTAAAATTTACTTGCAGGGTATGAAGTTAGTGGACTTAACTCTTGAGAAATGGCTTAATTGGATGCATACAGAACTATAGAGTGATAAAGAAAGAGTGTTCTCCTAGTAGAAACCAAGCAATTGTAAATTTCAAACAGGTTTGTCCTGGAAAAGGGGAAGCCAAAATGCTCCTTGGAGTCAAGGATTCTGAAGCTTCGTCTGACATACTTTGGGCATGTTGCAAAGAGGGGCCGGTCCTTGGAGAAGGACATCATGTTTGGGAGAGTGGAGGGACAGTGCAGGAGAGGAAGACCTTCGATGAGATGGATCGATTCTGTGAGTGGAGTGGCAGGAATGAATGTGTTTGAGACAGCGAGGTTGGCACAGGATAGAACGGCGTTTAGGGCTCTTGTACACAGGGTCACTATGAGTCGCAAATGACTCGATGGCACATAACATAACATAACATAACATAACATAACATAACATAACATAACATAACATAACAACATACCTAAAGTATATTAGATAAAGTTGTATCATCCTTGCCTCAAAGGAGCACTCTGACTCCACTTTCTCCAGGACATATGTTTTCTGTTTTTAGATATTCAGTACAATTCTCCAACACCACAGCTCAAAAACGTCAATTCTTCCATCATCCCAATTAATTGTCCAGCTCTCAGATACATAGAAAATAATTGAAAATACCTTGGTCTGAATCAGGTGTACCTTAGTCCTCAAATTAACATCATTGCTCCTCATTAATTTAGAGAGATCTCTGACTGCCAACTTTTCTGGACTCTAGTGATAACCATAATACCCTATCATAGATCACTTTTAAATTGTTCTCTCCCTCATATATTTCATTGCAGTATACATAATTTACCCTGTTTTTCTCAGTCTTACCCCAACCCTGATGTCAGTCCCATTCTACAACAGTGGTACCATACAGTATTTGTCCTTTTGTGACTGACACTTCACTCAGCCTAATGTCCTCCAGGGTTACCCATTTTAAATAATATTGCATGAGTTCCTTGTTTTTCAATGCAGTGTAGTATTCCATTGTATGAATATACCACAGCTTCTCTACCCATTCGTTTGTTGATGGGCACGTAGGTTATTTCCAACTTCTTGCTATTGTGAACAAAGCTGTGATAAACATGGGTGTGCATGAAACACACTTTTCTAAACTGTAGTGTTTCCTTGCTCTGTTCATGCAACAGCCTCTTGGGCTATGTATAGGTTTCATATGAGCACAATTAAGTGATCTGGGATTTCCATTCTTCTATTAACCATAATTTGTTATGACACAAACTGGTTCAATATTGTTGTTGTTGTTGTTGTTGTTAGGTACCATCAAGTTCACTGTGAATCATGTTGTTATGTGTCATTGAGTTGCCTGTGACTCATAGCAATCCTATGTACAGCAGCCCTAAAACCTGTCTTATCCTTAGCCAGTCTCGCTGACTCTGACACACCTACTCCTGTTGCTCCAGTTATCACGTCCATATTTGAGGGCTCAGTCTCAGTTTCCATATCTGCTAGTCTAGTTTAAGTGTACTCTACTGTACACGGCCTCTTATTTTGGAAGTGGATGGCAATTCTTCTTCCTAGTAACTCATTGTTGTTGTTGTTGTGTTGTGTACCGTCGAGTCAGAATCAACCCATAGCTGACCCTTCAGTGGGTTTTCAGAGGCAGTTAATCTCACAGGAGGAGATTGCCCATCCTTCTTCCACAGAGCAGTGGGTGGATTCAAACCATGTGCCTTTGGGATTGCAGTGCAGTTTCTTGCCACTGAGCTCTGTCATATCACGTGCTGTCCTCACAATATTGAAGGTCTTCCTCTCTTTCACTATGCCTCCTTCTTTTCAGGTATGATGTCCCTCTCCAATGAATAGCCTCTCCTAGCCATATGCCAAAAATATGTGAAATGAAGCTTTATTATCTCTGCCTCCAAAAAGCCCTCTGGCTGCACTTCCTTCAAAACATACCTGTATGCTCACTAGCTTGATATGGATGGGTAAATTAGAAATTGGTTATCCAAATAGAGATATTAAGGCATGAGATATTAAAGATCTGGCTTACATGCTTTCATGAATATAATTCTTATTAAGATCATTGTACGGGAAAGTTAATTCTTTACATATGAAGGTTAGTCACTAGAAAAGCCAGGGAATGGCTCATGGTCTCAAAAGTTTATTGTTCAAAATAGACTGTTTCACACAACTATGCTTATAGATAAAGATAGAGAAGCTGTGGTATATTCACAAAGTAGAATATTATGCAGCACTGAAAAACAAAGAACTTATGAAATATTATACAAAATATTATACAAAACCTTATGCTGAGTGAAATATCTCAGTCACAAAAAGACAAATACTACAAAATGCTACTGGTTTTTTTAATTTCTTTTTTATTATTATTATTAAATTTTATTAGTTTCAATGAACATTCACAGGGATTCTGGGCTTTCACTCCTTCATTGCCGCACCATTCTCTCCACCCTCCT
>NW_006399988.1:47256-55313 GCF_000299155.1 Elephantulus edwardii
AAATAAACCTTTTATAAACCTTTTCTAGCCATTGATTAAATTTTTATTTTATGATGACATATTTATTGTATTTCGGAAATAAGGTTTGGGTGGGATGCAAGTCCCACCCAATTAGAGGCTTATTTAAGCTCATCAAAGCGCTGTTTTTTGGAATGCTTGCCCCCTTGGTACTTAGCATCCAGCTGCCCTGTAACTGACATTCTAAAGGACCTTGGCCTATCAATCACCAGTATCTGCATCATCCATAGTAATGTGAGTCCTCTTAATTTTCTACAAGTAAGGTTGTATGAGTCTTGAGTCATGATGAGTTATGAGTCAATGATGAGTTTTCCTCCAACCTTGATGCTACAGACTTTCACTTGTCATGTAATTTAGCCAATATTTGCTCAGCATACATTTATGGGGGAGCTCTGGCATTCTAGTTATAATAAACTGCACTGCAATCCTAAATGCACACAGTTTTAATTCTCCATCTGCACTGCAGGTGAAGAATGGCCATTCTCATCCCATGCAATTAACAGCCTCTGAACAGTTCTGACTTGATGGTACTCAACAACAATACATTTATGTCACTAGAATGTCCTAAATTATAATTTCCACACAAAGACAAACAAAAAAAAGAAAAGAAGAGAGGGGAAAAAGGCTAGGGGAAGAATCAATTTCAAGGAAAAGCAGAAAAAACTTGGTTTTGCATTTTAGTTGTGTCAGAAGTGGTTGGAAGGAAAAGGGTAAAAGCTAAGAATTTTCTTATTAACTAGGTGCTCCAGTTTGGAATAGTTTACAACTCAAAGGCTCCAAAGGAGTTATGCTTTTTGCTGTTCTGTTTCAAAATGAGTGTCAGATATTAATATACCTTCTCAATACCTACCTACAGTCTCAGAGATTCAAAGGGTTAGGACAGAGAAAACAATGATTTTTAAAAAAGAAAAGAAAAAGAAAAAAGCTAGAAGAAAAGATGTAGTGGAAACACTAAGAACACCCCTACAGATTCTATCACTAAGATTCATTTCTCACCTTATTCATTAAAGGGAAATGCCCCTTCATTTTAAGCCAGCTAGCCAACAAGTTGTTGCATTCAATGCAGACACAGTTCTCTCTGGAGCCAGAGACATGGCTCTTTCCCTCTCTTCTTTTCTTTTTTTGTTTGTCTTTGTGTGGAAATCATAATTTAGGACATTCCAGTGGCATAAATGTATTGTTTTTGAGTACCATCAAGTCAGAACTGTTCAGAGGCTGTTAATTGCATGGGATGAGAATGGCCATTCTCTACCTATGGGTAGCCTGGCCTCAGGTGAATAATACAATTCAGCAATCTCCAAGGCTCTCAATCACAGATGAACAGCCCCTGTAATATACTCTGATATTGATCTTCCCTAAATATTAAGGTCAGCATCTGGCCATACTCTTCCCTGTGTCCTCAGACCTTTACATCATTTGATGCTGGAACTCACTTATCCTATGGAGAAAAGGCTGCAGGAAACCCAGACACCCAGTGGAGGGGCCTGGTGCCAAGTCGTCTGGGGCCCTCTCCCCTGGGAAACAGGAAGCACAGCCAGGCTTGTCACCATGCCCTAAAGGAGAATGGATGACCCCAGTAAACCAATCCCTACTAATGTAACCATAGGTGATATTTCTTATAAATACATCCCCGCCCCCCTACATTTTCCACCAGCATAGCAGTTTTTCCCAGGAGCTAGACTTTTGGTCCACCTTTGCCCCTCCAACCACTGTGGTTTACTACATGCTTGGACTGGGAGAACTGAGTGTGTTAAGCATCTTTACAATGGCAAATAAGAAGCCTAGAAAGCATTCACTTTCTTCATTTATCATTTTCTGTAATGTACCTATCATATCCCCTGCCTCTCTTGTCTTTGCCAAACTAAACAGTTCTACTCTTGTTAATCTCTGCTCAGATGGTTGTTGGGGAAATAAATCTAATCACCACAGAAGGTCTTTCCCAACCATGTGTCAATGCCTGGAGCCTGCCTGGAGCCACTGGTAGAGTACATATTATAAAACACACAGCAGATAGTAACAGAACCCTAACACAAGACATAAAATGCTTATTTTGCTACAGCAATGTGTCCATTGTAAAGCTTAAATTACATATCAGCCCTTTGCTAAAGAGCTAAAGATGATTTTAATGTGCTCTTTCACCTCCTGTTCTCGCCCACGGAACAATTTTTTTTCTTTTTTAATTAAATTTAATAAAAGTGTACAGAGACTTTGGATTTTCACTCATTCATTGTTGCACTTTTCTCCCTATCCAACCTCCTTCCCCCCAGTTCACTCTTCTCTTTGAAAAGTAAAAGAAAAACTCTTTCATTGTTATACAATCCCTCCCCCCAAGTCCACTTCACTATGTGGTCTTCGTTCTGGACTCCTGTCATGACAATAATACCTAATCATATATCACTTTTAAACAGTTCTCTCCCTCATCTGTTTCAATGCACTATACATAATTCATCCCATCTTTCTCAGTCTCCCCCCAATCCTGATGTCAATCCCATTTTACAACAGTGGCATAATGTCCTCCAGGGTCACACATTTTTGTATAATATTTCATTAGTTCCTTGTTTTTCAATGCAGCTTAATTTGTGTGAATATACTACAGCTTCTCTACCCATTCATTTGTTGATGGGCGCTTAAGTTGTTTCCAGCTCTTTGCTATTGTGAACAAAGCTGTGATAAACATGGGTGTGCATATATCTGTTCCAGTGGCAGTTATGGTTTCCCAGTAGTTGAATTGCTGGGTAAAATGGTATTTCTATTTGCAACTTTTTTAGAAAGCACCATACTGTCTTCCATAGTGGTTGCACCATTTTACACTCCACCAACAGTGAATAAGGGTTCCACTTTCTCCACAACCTTGCCAGCATTTGATGTTTGCTCTTCTGTTGAATTTTGCTAGTCTTACTAGGATGAGATGATACCTCATGATTGTTTTTATATGCATCTCTCTTAGAGCTAGGGATTTTGAACATTGCTTCATGTGTTTTTGGTCATCTGAATTTCTTCCTTGGTGAACTGTCTGTTCATATATTGTTCCCTTTTTTCAGTTGGGTTGTTTACCTTTATCTTTTGTGGTGCAAGAGTATTTAATTACCAAATATTTTTTCCTAATCTGTGGCTTCCCTTTTTACCATGTTGGAGAAGTTTATGAATGTGCATAGGGATTTGATTCATAGAAGATCCCATTCATCTATTTTATCCTCTCCTGGTTGTAGATTTTTCAGGATGCTTGGAAGACTGTTTATGTTGTGGATTAGGACATCTAGAGTTCTTCCAAGCTTTTCTTTAATGAAGTTTATAGTCTTTGACTTCAGTACCAGGTCCATGATCCACCTTCAATTAGTTTTTGTGTATGAAGTGAAGAATGGATCTTGCTTGAGTCTTCTACAAATAGTTACCCAATTTTACCAACACTATTTGTTAAAAAGGCTGTCATTTCCCCACTTAACTGAGTTCATCTCCTTGTCAAAAATGGCCATAGGTAGATGGGCTGATTTCTGGGTTCTCAATTCTATTCAATTGATCTACGTGTCTGTCATTGTACCAGTACCATGCTGTCTTGATCCCCATGGCAGTGTAGTAGGATTTGAAATCAGGGAGGGAAATGCCTCCTACCTTTTTTCTCTTTTTAAGGAGTGCTTTGCTTATTTGGGTCTTCTTTTCATTCCAAATGAAACTGGAGATTGCCTTTTCCATGTCTTTAAAAAATGGGATTGGTATTTGTATTGGAATTGCACTGAATGTGTAAACCGTCATTTTCACAATATTGTCTTCCTATCCATGAGCAAGGAAATTTCAGGTGGCAATTAAAAACAGCTTTGACACTAGCTTTCCCAGTGTCAAATAAAATTAGAATCTTTGTTTTTTATTTAATGTTGTTGTTTTTAGGCACCATCAAGTCAATTTAAGCTCATAGCCTGTGAAATAAAAATAGACTTTTTACATTGATTCCAAGGAGTTTCTCTTATTCCTCAATCCAGAACTAACAGTAAAACTTTGACCAAAAAAAAAAACCTATAAAACTATGGCTTTGGTTTTTTTGTTTGTTTGTTTTATTTTTAACCAGGACATGCTTAACTATTTTGAAACATTATAAACTTGTTTTTGGTTTTTCTGGCCTTAAGGAGTGGTAATGTTGAGGAAGCTGAGGCCCCAAATCATATAGTGGTTAAATTTTTGCAAACTCTTTTTGACAAAGACTTTTGTTAACCATAATAAGAGCTTATCTAATATAAAGAAATTACTTTTAGAAATTTATCCTTGCTTTCTAAGAGATAAGGTACCTTTTTTATCATTTTTAAAAACTTCAGACTAGAGTGGAACCATGCCGGAAATCATCTAGTAATCTGGTGGCCTAGTGAGTAAGAAGTTGTGCCAAAGGATTCAAATTCACCAGCTTCTTTGAAAAAGAAAAACAGGCTATTTCTTCCTGTGTGATTAACAGCCTCTGATGACTCACTGGAGGGTCAGTTATGAGTTGGTTTCAATTTGAAGACATATAGCATTTTAGTAAAGAAGCCCTTGTAGTACAATCAGTAAGTGCTTGACTGATGTTGTTAGGTGCCAGAGAGTCAAGTACAACTCAAAGCGACCCTACAAAGGTGAAGCTTTATTATATTTGCCTCAAAGGAGCACTCTGGCTGCATTCTTTCCAAGAACTTTATGTTTGGGTTTTTTGGTAATTCATGGGATCTTCAGTACTCTTCTTCAACACTAATAGTTCAAAGGTATTACTTCTTTGGTCATCATTATTCATTGTCCAGATCTCAGATGCATAGCAAGTGACAAAAAATGCCATGTTCTGCATCAGGTGCATCTTAGTCCTCCAACTGACATCACTGCTCCCCTGACTGCAGGTTTTCCCAGAGCAATACTGATGATATCAAATTAATTGGATTGTGAATCCAAATAAAATTAAATCATTGACAGTTTCACTCTTTTTTCTATCATGATATTTGAGTCCAGAGGTTATAATTTTTGTTTTCTTCATTTTGCGATGCAACCCATATTGAAGGATGCAGACTTTTATCTTCTTCATAAGCCCCATCCTTTGACTTCCTCCAGGCCTTATCCAAAACTTGTAGGCTTAGAGCAAGCAGCAGCAGTGCAAGAAAACATTTTATACCTTGACCTCACCATCAGCCTATAGGATCCAGATGAGGCATTGCTCTCATCTAAGATATTATCCTGCTATGCCAGCATGCACCTCTGCTGGAATGCTCCAGCACCCTCTCACAGTCCTTCCTGACACACCACCACTGGCTTCAGATTGGTCTTGCTACATGAGATTTTGTATGCCTTATTCACTGTAAGACCAGAGACCTAACGCCACAGAAAGACAATCCTGGAACAGAAACTCAGAGATAGGGACTTTCTTCCAGAACTGCCAGAGAGAGAAAATCTTCCCTTAGATCTGGTATCTGAAATTCAGACTTGGACCCTCTTAAACTGTGAGACTTACCTGTTGGTAATAATTACTTTGTAGCTTGGATATCTATTTTGGCTTGTTTATTATTGTTCTAATTAGCTCAGTACCTGTCAGTTTAGTTCAGAACCCGTTAGTTCAGTGTCTGTCAGTTTGCTGTATTGAGGTAACTTGTGGGTTTCTGTGAGGCTGAAAGCTGTGCCACTGGTGTGTCAAATGCCAGAGGAGTTACTCATGGTGGACAGGTTTTAGTGGAGTTCCCAAATTAAGACAGACTAGAATGCAGGATTGACAGCCACATCTGAAATAACAGGTCTCTGAAAACCCAGGAACAATAGTGCTTGACTGGTAGAAAGATTCAAATTCACTAGCATCTCTGCTGGAAAAAAGACTTGCTTCTTTAAAGAAACTCTAGTGGCAGTTTTATGATGTCTTTATACATCAGTAGTATACAACCAGGTTCTTCCTTGAACATTGTAAATCAACCAATATTTAATTTGCTAATCTTCTCCTTCTTTTCTTCATTAACTTCATGATAACTGTCTACATTGAGCCATTTGAGGGTTTTGTTGTTTGTTTGTTTTTTATTTTGAAACCAGAATGGTCTCCCTTTATAGAATAACTGCTCTAATAAATTCTATGTTTTTGTTTCCTTATGCTATGAATTTGTGGTTCTTTTCTTTTTAAAAAAACTATTTTGTACTGTTTCATTTACAAAGCTTTTATATATTGTTTTTCACATCAGATATTTCCCATTTTCTTCACTCCATCATCATCAAATTGTGCATCCCTATCATGTATGGTCCCACCCCAGCCCTGCCCATCCTGATCCCTCAGCTCCCACCCTCTCCCCTTTGTGTCCTCATACTTGTTCTATAATAATGGTCTTATGCAGTGTTTGTCTTTATGAGACTTGAATTAGCTCACTTAGCATAATGCCCTTCTAAATTCAGTAGTAATTTCTAAAATCATTGTTCCTATGTGCTGTGTAGTATTCCATAGTGTGAATGCACCATAATTTCTCAATCCATTTCATTGCAGTTGGACATTTGGGCTGTTTCCATGTTTTTGCAATGGTGCATAATTCTGCTATGAACATTGGTATACAAGTCTCTATTTGTGCCTCAGCTCTCATTCTTTCAGAGTATATTCCAAGCAGTGAAATAACTGGATCATGTGGAATTTCTATGTTCAGCTTTTTGAGGAAACACCAAACTATCTTCCAGAGTGGTTGTACCATTTTACAATCCCACAAACAATGTGTAAGAGTTCCTATCTCTCCACATTGCTGTCCTTTTAAACTTGGTCACTGTTACTGGAGTGAGTTGGTATCTCATTGTGGTTTTGATTTGCATCTCTCCTATTGCCAGTGATTTGGAGCATTTCTTCATGTGTCTGTTAGCCATCCAAATATCTTCCTCTGTGAAAATTCTTACCATGCCTTTTGCCCATTTTATAATTGTGCTATCAGTCTTTTTCTTGTGCAGGCCCTGTAGATTTCTGTAAACTTCTGATATGAGATCCTTGTCTGAAATGGTATTGCCAGTTTGTTTGTTTTTTTTCCCTCAGTTATTAGGTTTTCTTTTAACTCTGTTAGAAAACATTTTTGAGGTGCATAGGGATTTAATCTTTAAAAGGTCCCATTCATCAATGTTATCCTCTCCAGGTTGTGCATTTCTTTGACCTTTATTTGGCAGTCTTTTTTATGGCATAGACTAGGCTGCGTAAGCTTTATCCCAGTTTGTCTCTGATGAGCTTATTGGTTTGGAATTTTACTCCCAGGTCACTTTTCTGATCCACCTTGAGTTGCTTTTTTGTGTAGAGTGGGAGATGTGGATCTTGTTTCAGCTTTCTACAGCTTTGTCTTTAACAAAGGTAAAAATACTTCAGAATGTGTGTGCGTGTGTGTGTGTGTGTGTGTGTGTGTGTGTGTGTGTGTGGTATAAGTGTTTCAAAATAAGACACCTTCTCAGGACCTCAGACCCATTGAGCTGCTAAACAAAGAGATCAGAATTTGGAATCTACTAGCAGCTCCAAAGGAAAAAGATAGACAGTTTTCTCTAGTAGAGATTAACAGTCTCAGAAACTTCAGTAGCCTACTGGAGGGTCACCATGAGCTGGCAATAGATTTGGATTTTGTTGTCTTTTAACTCTATGATACAATGGTGGATTTCTTATCTCTTCTTCTCAATCACCTGGCATTACAAATTAGTGTCACAAATTTATTAATGGCTTTTTTTACAATTTTTATTCACATTGTGTTTCATCATTCTTATATATTATCTCTTATAAAATTAATCACTATTGATCTATGTCCACTTCTACCTCATCTTTTCAGATTCCCACTGGGCCTTTCCTAATTCCTTCACACCCCTCCCTTCACCTACCAAACTCTGCAACTCCACGTTTTCTCCCATTAATGGCATTTTTAAAAAGATTCAAGGGAGCTCTGGTGGCCTAGTCGCAAGACGTGCACTGCAGTCTCAGAGGTACACAGTTCAAATCCACCAGATGCTCTGCTGGAGAAGGAGGGGGCAGTCTCCTCCTGTACCAATCAGATCTAATTTGAGGGTACACGTAAAAATAATACCAAAAAAAAAAGGCTGGGCAGGGAGAAAAG
>NW_006399988.1:55442-63229 GCF_000299155.1 Elephantulus edwardii
TTTCTAAAAAATGAAAATGAACCTGATCCTTTTGTATATCTTTTAAAAAGATATCACACATGCCAACTGAACTGTTTATAGGTCATTCAATGCACCCAGAGGAAGGAAGTTATACATCTCTTGACTTACCCAAGAAACCAAATCGTTCTTTTTATCTCTCTCTTCTCTCAATTACATTCAAAAAACAAGGGGTTCAAAGAGGCAGGAGACATTGAAGTATGAAAATGTTAAAAGCAATGTTACTTCTTGAGCTTTAAATATTGCCTGGAGCAAGGAGCATAATTTTCAACCTGGGTCAGAATAAGTTATGCTCCTATCTCAGTGTTTAAGAAGCAATCACTCCCCAGATTAGGGGCTGACTAAAGATGAAAGTGTTACTTTGCCCAAGGTTAGGTTCTATCTAGTCCTCACTGTAGGCAATGAATAGCCTAGAGAAGACTTAGGTATTAAATCACCTTATGATCTTTTTTTCATTAAAATTTTATTTTCTTTTATATGGGTTTACTTAGAAAGTTCTTATACGTTGCTTTTCACACATACATTGTTTTTTTGACTTATGATCCATTCTTATCCAATAGGGTCAAGTTAAGAAACTTGAGAGAGGGAGGACTTCCAGAAAATCACTAGTTTCAAGGATAAACATGGGAAATTAATGCATAATTGCGATCATTCAAGTGCGTATTCATATAATATATTTTTTTTTTGTTAAAACACAAAATACAGATACACCATAGATGCACCCCATAGATTTTGGACTCCTGCTTCCACAGACCCATAGACAACAAGGACTTCCCTATAGAATTAAAGCTTCTTTTAAAGTTTACAATCCTGAAGAAAGAGCAAGCTTTCCAGTACTGGATGGTAGCCAAGCAGAATACAAGATCCCATTGCTCCACTGGCCTCAGACAGGCAGCTGAGAAAATTTCCATCCTGGTAAAACAAACTGCTTGGGGTGTCCTCGGCATAGCTCCTTCCCCATAGTCAATGCCATTTTGAGCCTGGGAAGAGAGGTCTCTTGTTGATATGGGTACAGGTCCTCATCAAAGTCATTTTCTGCATGGTGACTGATGGCAGGACAGGCACTGTTGTGTGAGGGGGGCGGGGGGTGGTATTTGCATAAAATAGAGTAAGTGCCTTAAAAAAAAAAAAGTAGGTCCCTAAAGTCAAAGTTACGTCAAAAGTTTGATGTGCCCCAACCCCTTACCCATAACCATAGATAGACACTCCTTTGCATGGTTCTTCTCTCAGAGTGAACAGGGCAATGTTATCTTGAACCTGAGAGGAGAGGCCTGATGCTGATGTTGGTGAGGAGGAGCCTCAATTAAAGGCATTTTAAGCATGGCCTGAAGACAGTACAGGCACAGTAGTGGGGATTGGCATACAATAGGAAACAGTCATCTGATGCAAAAGCTAAGCCTATGGACATAACTAGGAACTACCGTGCCCCAACCACAGACAAACACCCTCACCACAGACTTTCCCCTACAGCCAATTGGGCACTGCTATCTTGAGATTGATTGGCATGCAGTAGGGTGTGGGAAGTTGTACAAAACAAAAACAGCACTGTCTAATGCAAAAGCTATACCCACAGACTTCATCTGGAACCAGTAGTGCTCCAACCCTGACACACAACTCAGGCCCAGGTGATGCGAAAGTCCAGACCCTACTGATGGTATGATAGTCAGCACTCTGGCCAGTATAAAATTATTACCTAACTTAAATACAGTACCTTTTATTTCAGCCTTATAGCTGGCCATGGCTTTTACTAGCCCAACAGGCATGAATTTCATCCACCTCGGGCAAAGGCAAAAAATGAAATGGATACAGTAACTAGGGCAATGGGCATAAATGAGTTAAAGTCAGTTAGACTGGCTCAGGACAGGGCAGGCTTCAGAGCTGTTGTATATATGGACACTATGAGTCGCAGACAACTAGACAGCACATAGGTGGGCAGGGAGAAAAATGCAACAATGAAAGAATGGAAATCTAAAGTCTCTGTAAACTTTCATTGACATAAATTTAAAATAAAAAATACATGCAAAAATAAATACATATCTGAACCTAAAAAAAAACCCCAAAACAAAAAAACAATGCATTTATTGTAGATTGTTAATTGTCATACATATACAGGCTGGGAAGAGAGTGGTGACTCTGCAAAGGTATGTTTTCTGGTTTGGGGTTGAGACTAGGGTGTGGCTCTGGCTCACAATAGGGTGTGAGTTGATCGGATTTGGCCTGATTTTTGTGGATATCCCAAATAAAACAGGTTTGGAAGCAGAAGTGGCATTCATTTCCAAAAAAAGCTTGCCTCCAGAAACTCTGTGAACTTGGAGAAAGACGAAAGTTTTGCATTCAAGACTTTCATTCATAGGGTTGCTGTGGGTCATCTATGACTCTATGGTACTTAACAACAACAACAGCTACAACATAATGCCTAATTATCTATTCCTCTGAAACAGTCCTTTCTTTTATCTGTCCCAGTGCAGTGTTCATTGTTTATTCATGCTTTACATATAATGTCTGTCCATTCATCTCAGATTAACCTTTTCTTCACCTAATCCAACACAGTGTTCACTATTTATTCATTCTTTACCTGTTCTACTCATCATTACTTCACCCTGTAACCATCCTGTTGTTTAAAAAATTTATTATTTTTGTACAGTCATCTATATATACTGTGTTTCATTCTTGTACATTGTATTCTAAGTAAACATCCATATACATTATGTGGGAGGCTTTAATACTAGTTTATTTACAAAATTCAATTACATTATTTTCCACACCAGACCCTTCCCTTTCCCTCACCTCCCACTTCCTCCCTGTACCTACTCACCCCTCTGCTTCCACCCACCAGCCGCCTCTTGGATCCTCATACTTCTACAGTACTGGTTTTATACAGTAGCTCTCCTTCCCATACTGAGTTAGTTCACTCAGCATAATCCTCTTCAGTTTCTCTCAAGTTAGGTAATATATTTCATACTGGTTTACATACAAAGTTCATAAAGTGCATACACATTGTTTTTCATATCGAATCTTTCCTCTTTCCTTTACCAATCCCTCCCTTCACCCATCAAATTGTGCAAGCCTATGTTTAAAGCCCCCTCCCTTCCTTGGATCTTTGTACATGCTCTACAATAATGGTCCTGTACAGTATTTGTCTTTATGAGATTGAGTTAGTTCACTTAGCATAATGTTCTCCAGTCCCTCCTATGTAGGTAGTAATTTACAAATTCGTTACTTCAGTGTGCTGTACAGTATCTCATTGTGTGAATGTACCATCATTTCTCAATTCATTCCATTTTGGTTGGGCATTTGGGCTGTTTCCATGTTTTTGCTATGGTGAATAATGCTGCTATGAACATTAATGTACTTGTTCATTGTGTTTTGTTGGGTTTTTTAAAAGTCTTTTCCCATGTTTCTTTATTGTGATTTTATTGCAAATTTATAAAGAAATTGCTTTGCTTAAAATCATTCAAATATATTATGTTTAATACATGTACATTGTATTTTTTAATTTATTTTTACATTTCAAAAATTTACACTAGTTTATTTGCAATATTTGAATACATTGTTTTCCCCTAGAGTCCTCCTATTTCCTTCACCCCTCCATCCATCAAATTGACTTACATTGTATTTTATAAACACTTACATTAGCTTTCATTCATGTACATTGGGTTATATACAATCATTTGTATATGTTGTGCTTTATATCTATCTAATTACTATTGATCTATGCCTATTATCACCCAGTCTTTTCAAGTTCCCATTGAATCTTTCCTATTCCTTCAACCCCCCGTCTTCCCTCTAAACTCTGCTATCCTAGTGATTTCACTTCTTTTCCTTTATCCGCCCCTTCACACTTCCACCTTCCTCTTTCAAACATTTATCACATCTTGCACAATCTTTCTATTTTTAGAATAAGTCTTATGCAATATTTGTCCATATGAGACTGAGTTAGTTCACACAGCATAATGCTGTCTACACTCTTCCACGTTATGTAGAATATTTTTTCTGGTTTTTTTATTATGTATTTCACAACTTAAAAACAAATTGAGGAATTCTTTTATTTATAAATATATAAATTCAAATGCTATTTATACATAACGATAATGGTAATAAGCTTGAGTGTGTTGTAGATTGTGAGGATGGCACATGATAGGACAGTGTTTAGATCAGTTGTTCATAGGGTTGCTATGAGTCATACATTTTGTAGCTTCTTATAACATATAAAAATCCAATACTCTAAGCAAACACTAAATATGATCATTGAAATGCCAAAATGTTAATCAAAATACAAGCTAACTCTCACCTAGCATTCAGTCTTGACTAAAATGAATCATAAAATCAATTATTGTTGAGTCAGTGTCAACTCATGCTGACTCCATGTTTTAGGGAAATATACCATGGAGTTTTCTTGACTGTTTATTTTTGTTGTTTTTGTTTTCAAAATTATTTATATTATTCTGATTTATTAAAAATTTTGATTACATTGTTTTTCACAAGAGATCCTTCCCATTTCCTTCACCCCACCCACCCATCGAGTTGTGCAACCCTATGATTAACACCCTACCCCCCACCCATCCTCACCCCTTTATTCTCCCCCGCTTTGATAATCATACTCATTTTACAATAGTGGTTTAATACAGTATTTATCCATGTGGGACTGAGGTAGTTCACTAAGCATAAGTCTCTCCAGTCCTTCCCACTTTAGTTACTAATTTACAAAATGATTGCTCCTGCATGCTGCATAGTATTCCATTGTATAAATGAACCACAAATCCTCAATCTACTAGTCTGTGGTTGGACATCTGGGTGGTTTCCATGTCCCTGCAATGGTGAATAATGCTGCTATGAACATTGGTATACAAGTGTCTGTTTGAGTCTCAGTTCTCACTTTATTGGGATATAATCCAACCAATGGAATACCTGGTTCATAGGAAATTTCTTATGTTCAGCTTTTTGAGGAAGTACAATCCCTCCAACAATGTAAAAGAGTTCCTATGGCACCAAATCCTCTCCAACATTTATTATTTTCTGTCCTGTTAAACTTTGCCACTGCTACTGGAGTGAGATTGTATCTCATTGTGGTTTTGATTTGTGTCTCTCTTATTGCCAGTGATCTAGAACATTTCTTCGTATGTCTGTTGACCATTTGAATATTTTCCTCTGTGAAAATTCTTTCCATGTCTTTTGCCCATTTTGTAATTGGGTTATTGGACTTTTCCTTGTGGAGGCCCAAGAATATTCTATAAACTGTCATTATGAGACTCTTGTCTGAGATGGTATTGCCAAATGTTTGTTCCCTGTCAGTAGGTTTTCTTTTCAACCTGTTGGAAAAAGTCTTTGATGAACATAGGAATTTAATCTTTAGAAGCTCCCATTTATCAATTTTAGTTTTGAGGTCCCACTTCATTTTTGTTTCTCAGAAGTGATTTGCTTATTCAGGGTGACTTTGTCTCTCCAAAGAAAGTTGTCAACTTCCTTTTTGATCTCCTTGAATAAAGAATTTGGTATCTGTATTGGGATTACATTGAATATGAAAATTGCTTTTGGCAGGATTGTCATTTTCACAATATTGAATCTTCCTATCCATGAACAGGGCACATTTTTCCATTTTTTTACTGTGTCTTACAGAAGTGATCTGTAGTTTTCTTCGTACAGGTCTTTTGTATCTCTAGTCAAGGTCACTGCCAAGTAGCTCACTTTGTGGTTGGCTATTAGAAATGGTATTACTTTCTTGGTTTTATTCTCTGAGTTCTCTTTGTTACTATAGAGGAATCCCTCTGATTTTTTAATATTGATCTATATCCTGCCACTCTACTAAATTGGGCTACTAGCTCTTACAGGTTTTTTGTTGAGTCTTTGGGGTTATCTATGTACAATATCATATCTCTGCATATAGTGATATTTTAATCTTCTTGTTGCTGATACGGATGCATTTTATTTCATTCTCTTATCTTATTGCCCTAGCAAGCACTTCCAGTACAAGATTGAATAGAAGTAGTGACAGTGGACATTCCTTATCTGGTCCCTGTTCACAAGGAAAATGTTTTTAGTCTTTCTACACTGAGAACGATACTGGGAAAATGTTTTTAATCTTTCTCCATTGAGAATGATATTGACTCTTGATTTTACACATATACTTTTCCCTATGTTGAGAAAATTACCTTCTATTCCAATTTTGCTGAGTGTCTTAATCAGGGAGGGACATTGGATTTTGTCAAATGCCTTTTCTGCATCAATACTAAGATCATACTGTTCTTATTAATTTTGTTAAGGATTTCTGCATCTATATTCATGAGAGATATTGGTCTGTAGTTTTCTTTCACAGTAATATATTTGCCTGGTTTTGATATTAGGGTTATGCTTGCATCATAGAATGACTCTGGTAGTGTTCCTCCTTTTTCATTTTTTATAAAATAGCTTAAGTAGAACTGGTGATAGATCCTCTTTGAATGTTTCGTAGAATTTAGCTGTGAAGACATCTGGTCTAAGACTTTTCTTACGGCAAAGTCTTCTTAGGACCCTTTCAATTTCTTCTTTTGTGATGAGTCTTTTCAAGTGTTCTATATCTGTCCTTGACAATCTGGGTAGGGCATGAGTTTCTAGGATTTTGTCCATTTCCCCTAGGTTTTTAAAATTCATCATTGTATAGCTTTTCAGAGTATTCTGATATTATAGATTTAATTTCCTCTGGTTTTGTTGTGATGTCACCTCTATCATCTTTTAATCATGTTATCTGAGTCTTCACTTTTTTTTTTCTTAAGTTTGCCAGTGATTTGTCAATTTTATTGACTCTAAAAAAACCAACTCCCGGTCTTATTGAGGGTTTCAACTGTTTTTCATCTCACTGATTTCAGCTCTTGTCCTGATAATTTCTTTTCTTTTAGAGGCTGTAGAATTATTTTTCTTTGTCTAGATGATGAAGGTGTTGAGTTAGATCATTGATTTTTCTTCTTTCTTCCTTTTTTATGTGTGCACCTATTCATATGTTGTATTTTCATTTTCATTTGTTTCAAAGAACTTTTTAATATCATTCTTTATTTCTTTAATAACCTAATCATGTTCTAGCAGAGAGTTATTTAGCTTCCACATGGATGATTTTGTAAGCTTTATGCTCCTGTGATTAATTGCTGGTTTTATGGCATTGTGCTCTGAGAAGACCTTTTTTATTAGTTCAACATATTTTCATTTGTTGAGGTTTGCTTTGTGTCCAAATATGTGATCAATTCTGGAGAATGTACCATGTGAACTTTGAAAGAAAGTGAATTGTGTTTTATTTGGATGCAGTTTCCTAAATACATCCACTAGATCAAGTTGATTGATTGTGTATATCAGGTCTTTTGCATCTTTGTTCAGTTTCTTTTGGGTTAACCTATCCTTTGGTGATAGTTGTGTGTTGAAATCTCCAACCACTGTTATTGTGCTGTCTATTTCTTTCTTCAATTCTATTAACAATTGTGTTATGTATTTTGTAGGAGTGGCATCCAGTTCCTAAATAACATTTCTCCAAAAACTCTATGAACTTTGACAAATGTTGATAGTTTTAGAGGGGCTTCAGGTCTTTTGTTCATAGGATCGCTATGAGTAGTGCTCAACTTGAAGGCAGTCAACAACAAAAACAACAACATGATTTGGTGCATAAACTTTGACCAAGGTTATTATTGTAATTAATATATGATGCCCTTCCTTATCTTTTATGGTGTTTCTCACACTGAAATCTATTTTATCAGGGATAAATATTGCCACTCCTGTTTCATTGAGGTTGCCTTTTGCTTGGTATATTT
>NW_006399988.1:67387-68965 GCF_000299155.1 Elephantulus edwardii
TTGGAAAAGGTCCTTTGTACTTCTGGTTAAATTTATTCCCAAGTATTTAATCTTGTGATTAGCTATTGTGAAAGGTATTGTTTCTCTTAGTTCCACCAGCCTTTGATTTTGAGTCTGTCTTTTTCTTTGTTTTTTTAGATGTTTGTAACATATTGATGGGTTTTGTTTTCTTCTGCTACTCTTTTTCTCTTAATTGATGCCTTTAGTCCATTCACATTAAGTGATTATTGTCAGGCCAGGTTTTAATTTTGCCATTTTGGTGTGTTTCTTTTTCTGTTTTTTCTGGTCACTATGGTCCATGCACTTTCCTTTGGCATCTCTATGTGAAGGACTTCACTTTAAATTTCTTGTAGTTTTGGTCTTGTTTTCACAAATTCCTTAGGTTCCTTCTTTTCTGCAACGGATCTAATTTCTCTTTTGTATTTGATGGAGAGCTTTGCCGAATACAGGATCCTTGGCTGACAATTTTTTTTCTTTCAACTTTATGTATATGCCATCCCATTGTCTTCTAGCTTGCATGGTTTCTGCTGAGAAAGCAGAACTTAATCTAATTGTTTCCCTTTTGTAGATGACTCTTTTCATTTCCTCATGCTGCTTTTAGACTTCTGTCATTATCTTTTATTTTGGAGAATTAGTTTATGATATGTTTTGATGTTTTTCTTTTTGGATCTAGTGTATTTGCCGTTCTCTGTGCTTCTTAAATATGGGTTTCCTCATTCTTCAAATTACCTGTCAAGTTTTCTTCTAGAACTTCTTCCAATATTTTCTCAGTGATTTTCCTGTTCTGGAATTTCAATATGTATGTTATTCCATTTCATGTCCTCTCTCATAATTCTAATGTTGTCTTCATTTTTTTTATATTTCATCTCCGATTTTTCTTCAAGTATGTTTTCAGTGAGGCTCTTGTCTTCCAACTCCCTGACTCTGTTGTTCCATCTCTCTTCAGTTCTACTTTTTTTGTGCTATCTATGTGTTGGACACTTCTGTCATTTCGGTCTTAATATTCTTTATTGCATTTTTATGCTTTTCTGTTATTTCTAGTACTGTGTTGGCTGTACCCTCTTTGTCTTGTTATGATTTTTAAAGTTCTTGTACCTCCTTATCTATTCTATCAGTTCTTTCTTCCATCTTTTGCATTTTCTTCCATAGCTGTTCAAATTGCTCCTCATCAATATATTTATTCTGGACTGTTGTCTCTGGTGTATTTGCCTTCTTAATTATTTCTTCCATCTTTTACATTTTCTTCCATACCTGTTCAAGTTGTTCCTCATCAAAATATTTCTTCTGAACTGTTGTTTTTGTGGTATTTGCTTTCTTAATTGCTTCTTTCATCATTTGTGTCTTCTTCTGTGGCTGTTCAAATAACATCGCATCAATATATTTCTTCTGGTTCTCTCTGTCTGGAATATTTATTGGGTCTGCTTTTTTAAAAGATGGGTTATTTTAACTCATGCAATATTATTCAAAATGGGTGACCCTGGAGGACACTATGCTGAGTGAGGTATCTCAGTCATAAAGGGACAAATGCTATATGGTGCCACTGTTGTAGAATGAGGCTGGCATTGGGGTGGGGGTAAG
>NW_006399988.1:69230-89240 GCF_000299155.1 Elephantulus edwardii
GGGAGGGGTTTGTGCGGGGAGAAGGGTGCAACAATGAATGAATGGAATCCCAAAATCTCTGTAGATGTTCATTGAAATGAAAAATAAACAACCGAAATTAAAAAAAAAAAGATGGGTTATTTTGTTTTTTCATAACTGAGGCAGACAGCTGCTTTCTAGACATTATGTGAGTCTTTTCTTAATAGACGTTAAATTGTTGTAACTACATAGAGACCAAGGGTATGGCAGTATTTTGTAAAGGACCTGTATATTTGTGTTTTCTTTTGGACCTGAGGCCCTGCGGGTTTCAAACAGCAGTGATCCCCACAAGGTACCCGAATAGAAAACCAGGGAGCCTTGGTTTTCCCTTTAAGAACTAGATCTGTCACCCTTCTGCCTGAGCTCAAGGGGTTCTACGTGATCCAGGCAAACAGCAGTGATCCCCACAAAGTACCTAGTTAATAGCTATCCATTGTGGTGGCTGCTAACCTATACATTGTGTTTACTGATTACTCTTAATCAGTACATTTTGTCATCCTGTCTCATCAAATCTTCATAACACCTTGCCTATTTCTTCACCATCTCATCATCTGTCCATTAATCTCTGCTGCCCTGGTGATTTTTCCTACTCTCTCCCTTCTTCTCTATCTCTTCTTTCCCTACTCCTCCCCTTTGAGCAGCTATATATATATATTCTTTTCCTGATTACTGATTGTGATGGTCATATTGCCTTTTAGCCAATTCGTTCAAGGTTGATTGGACTTGTCCTTATCCTTTCGAGAGTTGATAATCTGTGCATTCTTTTTCTGTTCTCAGCATCCACCCCACTCACTAGTTACCCCTCTATTTTCACAGTAGTGGTCATATAAAGTATTTGTCCTTTTCTGACTGAGTTGTTTTACTCACCATGAAGTTCTATAGACTTACTCATATTGTATAGTATTTTATTAATTTGTTATTTACTGTTTCATATTATTCTGTTGTGTAAATGTGCCACAATTTCTCTATTCATTTATTTGTTGTTGGACACTTGAATGGCTTCCATCTCCTTGCTATTTTGAATAACACTGCAATTAACATGTTGTTGAGGTTGTATTGTTGCTATTGGGGTTTTTTTTTAATGTGCCATCGAGTCGACTGCAACTCACAGTGATGCTATGAACAATCGCTCTGAACCTTGCGAGTTCATTGCCTCTGACACACATACCACATTACCTTAGTCATTGTGTCAATCCATCTCATCTAGGGTCTTCCTCTCCTGCTCTGTGTCCTCCAAGCAAGTTTTTCTCCAAGGACTGATCCCTCCTGGCAACATGCCCAAGGAATGTGAGATGGAATGTAGAGTTATTCTATAACACACAGGGTTACTAGTGGCTATGGAATACATGCAAAAGGACTTGGCTACAATACCTGAAAGCAGGCAAACAACACCAAGAATGGATGGTACTGAAAGCAGTTTCAGACTTCCTGGAGCATGTACCACTATGAAAGGGATCAGGAAGTTCTCTGTTAAACAAAGACTATTTTCTAAAGTTCTTGATAAGATTGTTGAGAGTGCAGTACCTTGCTCATGAATATAAAGATGTTTTCTTGAAAACTCTTCATGCCTACCTATGCTTTGTTCCATATGTTTAAACATTTCCCTGCCCTATGAGATCATGTTTTAGTGTAAGGAAATTATGCTTGGTAGTGTTAAGGATCAACAAAAGAAAGGAAGATCCCCATCAAGATGGATGGCATGGTGACTACAGTAACGGCCTCACCTGTATCAGAGATAGTGAGGATGACATTGGATGGATCAGGGTTTTGGTTTGCTCTTCATAGGGTCACTATGAGTTGTATTCAACTCAACAACACCTAATAACAATTAATCACATTGCTTCTGGGGTGAGATGGAATTGCACTGTTGTTTTGATTTGTATTTCTCTGTTTGCTAGTGATTTAATTTTCTCAGGTGTTTGTTGGACATCCAAATATCCTTCTCAGTGAGAAGTCTTTTCATGTTTTTTGCATGTTTTGTCAATGGGCTATGAGTGTGTGTGTGTGTGTGTGTGTGTGTAGGCACTGTAGTATTCCGTAAATTTTAGTTATGAATTTCTTGTCTGAACATTGCCAAATTTCTTTCTAGGCTTTGGCTTTCTTGTCATCCCGTTGGAAGAGTTCTTTGATACACACAGAGATTTGATTTTTAAATAGTTCCTTTGTCAATTTTATTATCTCCTGTTTGTGCAATTTTGGCTATGTTTGCAAGTCTGTTCATGCCTTAGACTGGGTCTTCTAAATTTATTCCTATTTTTTGTCTGATCTTTATGGGTTTCCGTTTTATTATTATACCTTTGATGGATTTTGAATTAGCTTTTCTGTATAGAATGAGATGTAGATCTTGTTTCTGGTATCTTCTGTTAGTTGCCCAGTTTTTCCAGCACCATTCGTTAAAGAGACTGTGATTTCCCCATTTGATGGGTTTCATTTTCGTGTCAAATATCAGTTGACCGTAGTTAGATAGGCTGATTTCTGGGTTCTCAATTATGTTCCATTAGTCTATGTGCTGCCTGTCATACCAGTACTGCACTGATTTGATTATTACATAAGTATTGGGTTCAGGTAGTGTGATATCTTCTACTTAGTTTTTAGTTTCATAAGACTTTTGCTTACTCTGGGTCTCTTCTTTCCTAATGTGCTGTCAAGTCACTTATGACTCTTAGAAACAATATGTACAACACCTTTGAGCCCTGCTCTATCTTGAACCAACATTATAGTCTCTGACACACCTATCCCCATTACCCCAGTCACTGAATCAATCCATCTCATCTAGGGCCTTCCTCTCTTGCACTGTCCCTCCACCCTTTCAAGCATAATGTCTCTTTCCAAGGATTGGTTCCTATTTGCAACATGCCCAAAATATGTCAGATGAAGCTTCAAAATCCTTGCCTCCAAGGAGCAGCCTGGTTTCACTATCTTCAAGATGAACCCGTTTGTTCTCCTAGCAGTCCATGGTATGTATATTTAACGTTGTTCTCCAGCACCAGAGCTCAAAGTCATCAACTCTCCTTCTATCATCCCTAGTAATTGTCCAGCTTTCTGATGCATGGAACATAATTACAAAGACCATGGCCTGGTTCATGGCCTTAGACTCCAGACTGACATTGTAGCTCTTCAGTACTCTGAAGAGGTCCCTGGCAGCAGATTTTTTTCAATGCAATTCATCTTTTCTTGGTTGCTGATACCAAGTTTTGATTGCAGAGCCAAGCAAACTGAGGCTGTTAAACAATGTCAGTCTCTTCTTCATTTGTCATGATAATGTCAATTGACCTAGTGGTGAAAATCTTTGTTTTCTTGATGTTGAGCTTCAATTCATATTCAATTCATTGAACTTCTGCAGCAAATGACTCATGTTCATCTCAGTTGCGGCAAGCAAGGTTGTGTCATCTGCATATCGCAGTTTGTTGATGAATCTTCCTCCAAACCTTATGCCACATTTCTCCTCATAGATCCCTCATCTCCCAGGTGATCTGTTCTTCATATAGACTGAAAAGGTATAAAAATAGGATACACCTTTCCTGATTTTGAACCATGCAGTATTTCCCTATTATGTTCTAATGACTGTCCCATTGTCCAAATATAGGTTTCTGTTTTTTATTTTGGCCATCCATGGGATGTTCAATGCTCTTTTCCAACACCACAGCTCAAAAACATCAATTATTCTCTGTCATCCTTATTCACTGTCCAGCTCTCAGATGAATAGCAAGTGATTAGAAAGATTAAAGCCTTACTCAGATGCACTTTAGTCCTTAAACTCACATCATTACTTCTCAATAATTTGGAGGGACCCCTAACTGCAGGTATTTCCAGTGCAATGTGTCTTCTATTTCCTGACTGATTGTACCAAGGGTAATAATAGCGGATGGATCCAAGAAAAATGAAGTTGTTGACAGTTTCAGTCTCTTCTTTATCCACCATGATGTTTCCTATTGGTCCATTGCTAAGAATCTTTCTTTTCTTGACATTGAGATGCAATCCATATTGAAGGCTGCATATCTTGATCTTCTGCAACAAGTGGTCCGAGTCCTCCTCACTTTCAGCAAGCAAGGTTGTGTGACTTTTGCATAATGCAGATTACTATTAAGTCTCCCTCCAATCTTCATGCTACATTGCTCTTAGTAGAGACTAGTTTCTTGAATAATTTGTTCAGCAAACAGATTAAATAGGTATGGAGGAAGAATACAATCCTGACACACTCCCTTCTTCATTTTAAACCATGCCGTGTGCCCCTGCTGTTTTCACAACAGCCTCCTGGTCCGGGTATAGGTTTTGCATGAACACAATTAAATGCTTTGGGTCTCCCATTCTTCTCAATATCAGCTACAATTTGTTATTATCCACAGTCAAATGTCTTTGCATAGTCAATAAAGCACAAATAGCCATTCTTCTGGTATTCTTTACTTTCAGCCAGGATCCATCTGACATCAGCAATGATGTCCTTGGGGCCATGGTCTTTTCTAAATCCTGCCTGAACTTCAGACAGTTCCCTATCTAATGTGCTGTTCCAGAGATTTTTTATTTTTTTTAGTGATCTTCAGTATTTTGCTTTCATATGATATTAATATTGTTCAATAGTTTCTAAATTCTGATGGATCACTTTTCTTGATTACTTTTCTTGGAAATGGGAACAAATATGGACCTATTCTAGCTGGCATAGACTGGTGATTGCATCCAAGGCTGCACTCTATTAATCGAAGTAAGTCAGTTGGCATTCCATTGATTGTTATTTTTGTTGTATACCATCTAGTCAGAATCAATGCATAGCTGACTCTCCAATGTGTTTTTAGAGGCAGTTAATCACATGGGAGGAGATGGCCCATCCTTCTTCCACGGAGCAACTGTTGGCTTTGAAATGCATACCTTCAGGATTGCAGCAGAGCTTCTTGCCACTAGGTCACTAGAGCTAATGATCCCATCAATTACTACTTATTTTTTTCCAATGTCTTTAATGCAGCTTCCACTTCCTTTTCCATTACCATTGACTCCTGTTAATATGGTGCTTATAGGAGAGGTTCAAGTCAGTTGTTCATACAGTCACTATGAGTCATACTCAATGACACCTAATAAAAACAACAGTCACCTACAGATCATCTGCGTATCAGAATTTTGACAATTTGGATACCCCTTATTTCTTTCTTTTGCCTAATCACCCTAGCTGAGACTTCATATACAATATTCAGTAGGAATATTGGCATCCTTGCCTGGCCCCTGTTTGCAAAGGGAATACCTTTAGCCTTTGTTGTGAATGATATCGGCTCTTTGTTTTGAATACCCTTTTCACTTATGTTAAGAAAATTCCCCTTTATAACTATTTTTAAATGTTTTCATCAGAAAGCATTTGGTCAAAAGCCTTTTCTGAATCAATTGACGGAATCATGTGGTTCTTATCCTTTGCTTTATTAGTTTAATTACTTATACTAATTGCTTTCTTATGTTGCACCATCATTGCATGCCAGTTATAAATCCCACTTAGTCATAATAAATTATTTTTTAATATGTCTTTAGATCCTACTCGTTTGGATTTTGTTAAAAATGTTTGTATCTATATTCATAAGAGATGTTGGTCTATAGTTTTAGGGGGGTTTTTAGATTACTTTTTTTAATTGAGATAAACGAAAGTTTATGGCGAGCTTAGATTTCCATTCATTCATTGTTGCACATTTTTCTCCCTAACTACCCACCAAGTTCACTTTTCTCTTTGAAATAAAAAAAAAATTCTTTCATTGTTGCACAATTTTTTCCCTCCACTCCCCCCAAAGCCAGTCTAGTTTGTTATACAGCTCTTATTCTGGACTGTTGTCATGGAAATAATACTTAATCATATATTCCTTTTAAACAATTCTTTCCCTCATCTGTTTCAATGCAGTTTACATTATTTATCCCCTTTTTTTCTTAGTTTTCCTCGAACTCCCATGCCAGTCCCATTTTATAACAGTGGTATTATGCAGTATTTTTCCTTTTGTGACTGAGATGTTTCACCTAGCATAATGTCCTCCAGTCACCCATTTTGCATAATATTTTATGAGCTTATTGTTTTTCAGTGCTGCAAAGTATTCCATTATGTGTATATACCACAACTTTTCTATCCATTCATTTGTTTATGGGCACTTGGGGTTGTTTCCATCTCTTTGCTATTGTGAAAAACACAGCAATAAACATGGATGTGCATATATCTGATTGGGTGATAGTTCTGATTTCTTCAGGGTATATTCCCAGTAGTGGAACTGCAGGGTCAAATGATAATTCTATTTCCAACTTTTTGAGAAAGCATCATACTGCTTTCCAGAGTGGCTGGAGCATTTTACACTCCAACCAACTGAATAAGTGTTCCAGTTTCTCCACAACCTCGTTGACATTTGCTGTTTACTGCTCTGTTGAATTTTGCTATTGTTACTGGAGTGAAATGATAACTCATACTTGTTTTTATTTGCATCTCTCTTAGATGTAGGGATTTTTAACATTTTTAATATTTTTTCACCATCTAAATGTCTTCTTTGGTGAAGTGTCTGTTTATATCCTGTGCCCATTTTGAGATTGGGTTGTTTACCTTTATCGTGTTGTGGTGCTAGAGTATTTTATAAATTCTGGATATTAAGTCCCTTATCAGACATGTCATTACCAAGTGTCACTTTCTTTTTTACCCTTTTGAGGAAGTTTTTTGGTGTGCATAGGGTTTTGATTTTTAGAAGGTCCCATTCATTTATTTTATCATTTCCTGGTTGTAGGCGTTTCAGGATGTTTTGAAAACTATTCATGTTGTGCATTAGAGGTTCTAGAGTTCTTCCAAGCTCTTCTCTGATACAGTTCATAGTCCTTGGTTTTTGTTGTAGGTCTTTGATCCACTTTGTGTTTTTTCTCTATGGCTTAACGTGTGCGTATTGTTTCTGTTTTCTGCAGATAGTTTTCCAATTTTGAAAATACCATTTGTCAAAAAGACTGTTATTTCCCCACTTAACTGATTTCACCTCATTGTCAAAAATCAATTTACCATAGGTGGATGAGCTGATTTTTGGGTTTTCAATCCTATTCCATTGATCTATGTGCCTGTCGTACCAGTTCCATGTTCTCTTGACCACCACGGCAGTGTAGTAGAATTTGAAATCAGGGAGTGAGATGTCCCTCACCTTCTTTCTCTTTTCAAGGAGTGTTTTGCTTATTTGGGGTCTCTTTCCATTCCATATGAAATTGGAAACTGCCTTTTCCGTCTCACTGAAGAATGGAATTGACATTTGTATTGGAATTGCATTGAACTTGTAGATTGCCATTGGTAGAATGATCACTTCCCATCTAAGAGCATGTTATATATTGTTCCATTTCTCCAGCTCTCTCTTTGTTTCTTGTAGTAATGTTTTATAATTTTCTTTGACTAGGTCCATTTGTGTTTCTAGTTAGATTCACTCTTAAGTATTTAATCTTGTGATTAGGTATTGTAATGAGTATTGTTTTTCTTAGTTCCAGTTCTGTATTCTCGTTGTCACTGTAGAGAAATCCAATTGATTTTTGTATGTTGATCTTGTATGCTGCCACTTGCTGAATTGGTCAACTATGCCCAGTAGTCTTTAGGGTTTTCTAAATATACTATCATATCATGTGCATATAGAGATAATTTTACCCTCCCCTTTGGCAATTTCATTAACTTTTATTTCCTTCTCTTGTCTTATTGCTATAGCTAAGACTTCCAATACAATTTTGAATAAGAGAGGTGATAGTGGCCATCCTTGCCTAGTTCCTGTTCTCAAAGGGAATGCCTTTAATCTCTCTCCACTGAGAAAAGTGTTAGCTCCTGGGTTTGCATATATACTTTTTACTATGTTGAGAAAAGTCCCCTCTATTCCTATTTTGTTGAGTGTTTCAACCAGGAAAGGGCATTGGATTTTGTCAAAGGTCTTTTCTGATCAATTGATAGGATCATGTGGTTCTTATTCTTTTCTTTGTGGATGCGATAAATTACACTGATTTTTTTCTTATGTTGCATACCTGTTATGAATCCCACTTGGTCATGGTAATTTTTTTCTGTACTGTTAGGTTCTATTGGCCAGGATTTCATTCAGAATTTTTGCCTCTACGTTCGTGAGAGATATTGGCCTAAAGTTTTCTATTTTGGTGGTGTCTTTACCTAACATTAGTATCAAGGATATATTTGCTTCATAGAATGAGTCTGGAAGAATTCCATCTTTTTCTATTTTCTGAAATACTTTATTTAGAATTGATGACAATTTTTCTATGAATGTTTGATGAATTTCACTTGTAAAACCATCTTGTCCAGGGCATTTTGTTGTTGTTGGAATTTGTTTTATTACCTGTTCCATTCCTTCTTTTGTAATGAGACTGTTCAAGTGTTTCATTTTGATCAGTGTCAGTTTAAGTAGGTATGAGTTTCTACGTATTAGTCTGTTTGTTCTAGGTTTTCATATTTGTTTGATTATAGTTTTTCTAATATTCCATTGTTAACCCTTTGTATTTTAGTTGTTTCTGTTGTGAAATTGACCCTTTCATCTCTTATTCGGATTATTTGTGTTTTTTCCTTCTTTTCCTTTGTTAGTTTTGCTAGTGCTTTGTTAATTCTATAAACCTTTTTGAACAACTAACTTCTACTTTTATTGATGGTTTCAATTGTTTTTCTGTTTTCTATTTCATTTATTGCTGAAACTTTAATTTCAGGGTTTTATAAAGGATGTCAGGTTTTCCTGTTCTTGTTTTTCAATTTGTTAGAGATGTTGGGTTAGAGAGTCAATTATCAATTTTTTTTCTAGCCTTTTTATGTTTGGTTTTTTTTTGCTTATTGCTATAAATTGACCTTTGATTACTGCTTTGGCTGTTTCCCAGAGGTTTTGGTAAGCTGTGTTTTATTGCCATTTGTTTCAAGAAAATTTTTCATCTCATTTATTATTTCTTTTAGTACTCACTCATATTCAAGCAAGGTATTGTTCAGTTTCCAAATATATCACCTTTATCATCTAATTTGGTAGTATTGTGATCTAATAAGATGCTTTGTATTATTTCTATGATTTTGAATTTATTGATGCTTGCCTTATTACTTAAATTATGCTCTATCCTGGAGAACATTCCATGTATACTGGAGAAATAGGTATACTGCACTTTTGGGGGCTGCATTAACACACGTATATATGTATATATGTATGTATGTATGTATATATGTATGTATGTATGTATATGTATGTATGTGTATGTATGTGTGTATATATATAGACAACTCAATCATATATATATATATATAATTGAGTTGTTTTATTTTGTGTCATAATTCTTCAGCATCTTTGTTGAGTTTCTTCCTGGTAGTTCTATCTTTTCTTCAGAGCGGTATATTGAAGTCTCCAACTACTATAGTGGTGTTGTCTGTTTCCTTTTCCGTTTTGTTAATGTTTGTTTTGTTTATTTTGCAGCTCTATCATTTGGTACATTGATATTTATAATTGTTATGTCCTCTTGTTCTACTGACATTTTAAGCATTATATAGTGACCTTCCATGTCCTTTGTGATGGTTTTTGCATTGAAATCTAGTTGACCAGAGATTATTATTCCTACACCTGTTTTTTTCTGGTTGCTATTTGCTTGTTTTTTGGGGTTTTTTTTTCCAGCCAGAAAATTAAAAGATGAATTGCAATGGGGAAAGTCTGCTGTTAGGGACCTCTCTAAAGTACTCAAGAGCAACGGTGTGTCTCTGGAGACTAAGGTGCGTCTGGTACAGGCCATGGTCTTTGCAATCACTTGTTATGTATCAGAGAGGCTGGACAATGACCAGGGAGGATAGAAGGACAATTGATGCTTTTGAGCTTTGGTGCTGGAGAAGAGTGCTGAGGGTGCTATGAACTGCTAAGAAAACAAACAGATTCATCCTGGAGAGGGTTAAACCGGGCTGCTCCTTGGAGGCAAGGATTCTGAGACTTCGTCTGACGTACTTTGGTCATGTTGTGAGGAGAGACCGGTCCTTGGAGAGGGACATCATGCTTGGGACGGTGGAGGGCAGGTGCAGGAGGGGAAGGCCCTCTGGGAGATGGATTGATTTGGTGACTGGGGCAATCGGGATGAGTGTGTTGGAGACAGTGAGATTGGCACAGGACAGAGCAGAGTTTCCAGCTGTTGTACATAGGGTTGCTATGAGTTGCAAGTGACTCAACGGCACATAATAACATAGCAACATTTGCTTGGCATATTTTTCCCAGGCTTTTATTTTTAGTCTTTCTTTATCTTCCCTTTTCAGGTGTTTCTCTTGTAGAGAACATATTGATGGGTTTGGTGGTTTTTATCCAATCTGCTACTCTTTTTCTCTTTAGTGGTGTGTTTAAACCATTCCCATCCAGTGTGATTATTGTAAGGCACAGTTTCATGGCTATCATTTTGTTGAATTCTTTTTTATATTGTTGCTGGTTACTTTGGTCTATCTTGCTTGCTGTGGCACCTCTGTAAGGAGGATGTCTTTTAGTGTTTCCTGCAATTCTAGTCTTGTTTTTACAAACTCCTTTAGCTACTGCTTTTTGGAGAATATCTTGATCGCTCCGTATTTGATGGACAGTTTTACTGGGTACAGTATTCTTCACTTGTTGCAGTGTTCTTTAAGTCCTTGATATATGTCATTCCACTGTTGTATTGTTCATGTGGTTTCTGCTGATTAATAGGCACTTAATGTTATTTGCTCTCCCTTACAGATTACTCTCTGTTTCTCCCTAGCTGCTTTCAAAATTCTCTCTTTATTTTTGGTTCTGGCAAATTTGACTATGCTATGCCTGGGTGTTTATCTTTTGGGATCTTTTCTATATAGTGTTTGCTCAACTTCTTGACTATATATTCATTCTCTTATTCTTCATTATGCCCGGAATGTTTTCTTCTAGTAATTCTTCCATAACTTTCTCAATGCCTTACTTACTTCTTCCTGTTCTGAGATTCCAATTATGTGCATGTTATTCCTCTTGGTGATGTCCCACAATATTCTTGGGTTTTCTTCTTCCTTTTTGATTTTGCTTTTTGTTATAGCAGACTAGTGGTAGCAATTCTATCTTCTATTTTACTGGTTCTATGTTACATTGTCTCAACATTGTTCATATGTCCCTCCAACATGCTGACAGCATCTGAAACATTGATCCTCATATTTTGGATTGTGGTTTCTTATTTTTCCAGAGCCTCTAATGCCTTGTTTGTTTAATTGTTTTGGATTGTGTTGTTTTGGGGTTTGTTTGGGGTTTTTTTCCTCTTGGTTTTTGCTTGCAGTGTCCTATAAATCTTCAAGTTTGTCTTTCACCCATTGTAAAGATTCAAACGTTGTTGTTTTGAAGTCTGTGTCAGAAAGTTCCATGAGACTTTGGGCTTCAGAAAATTCATTGATACTGTGTCATTTGTGGAGGGGAGGTGTGCAGGGGTCATGATATCTTGCTTTGGGTTTGTGTAGGATGTGAAGTAGTCTGCTTCTTCTGTGACATGGCTGTGCTAGAGTTTTCATGCCTGAGCTAAAAGCATGCTCTTAGTCTGATGTCATTGTTCATGAGAAGAATTGGGCAGCCACCTTGCCTGAGTTCCTCTCTGAACTTTTCACTCAAAGGAATACTTGCTTCAATTCAGGAGAGATATGGTCTATGAATTAGCAGCCTCCTCTGTCAGACTACTGCTTCAGCTAGGCCAGTCCAAGATGCCCCAGGCTAAAGGAAGCTCAAGCTTTGGGAGGAGGGTAAAAATGAAATCGGTTCACCTGTGATAAGGATGTCCATGTAGCAGTTCAGAGGGGTGGCAGCAAGTCATCCCGTGTTGGTGCTGGGGCATCTAGGCAGTGGGGCCAGGTCTTCCAGATGATGGGGCCAGGTCCTCCATGTGGTGGGGCTGGGGCTTCCAGGTTATGGGGCCGGGATTTCAGGCATAGGGTGTGGGGTGCCTGTGCCAGGCTTCCAAAAGGTGGACAGTTGGTGCCGGGCTTCCATAAGGTGGGCAAAAGCTTCCAGGCAGTGGGCACGATCCTCCAAGCTTCAGACTCAGGGGTCCAAGTAGCAGGGCCAGGGGCCATAGTTGGAAGGGGAGTAGTACCAGGCCACAGTCTAGTGCTCCAGGCAAGAAACCAGAACATACTAAGAAATTTTTAAGGCAGGTGCCTATTTAATTGACTGGATACATGGTGGAGAGGCAATGTGCAGAGAAGCGACACAAGGAGAAGCTTGCTTCACAGAAAGAGTCTGGGTGTATTCATTCTTTTGTTATATATTTGAAATAATTTAAATAGATTTAGTGGCAGTTACTTTATAAATGTTTTGTAGAATTCATCAAAGAAGTCATCTTGGCCAGGACTTTTTGGGGGGCCAGGGAAAGGGGTACTGGGGGGGAGAGAGTTTTGTTGGTTGGTTTTTTGTTGTTTGTGGATTTTGTAGTTTGGGATATTTTATTACCTGCTCAATTTGTGTGTGTGTGTGTGTGTGATGGATTTGTTCAAGTATTTGACTTCTGTCTGTGTCATCTTGGATTGGGTATGGGTTTCAAGGAGTGTCCATTTCCTCCTCAAGGTTCTCAAGTTCATCAATGTATAGTTTTTTATATCAATACATTATTACAATTTTCATTTCACTTGGTTCCATTGTGACATTAACTCTTTCATTTCTTATTCAATTTATTTATGTCTTTTCTTTTGTTACGTTTCTCAATGATTTGTTAATTTTATTGTCCGTTTCATAGAACCAACTTCTTGCTAATTATTTCAGTTGTTTTTCTGTTTTCTGTAAAGCTAAAGAAAATCAGATCCAATCCACATGAACCAGAAATTGACCTTGAGTTTATCCCAACTGAATTTCAAAACATTACAAGAACAGGTTTGAGGTTCTTCAACATTAATGAGTGAAGATTAGATGAGCTGTGGGAATATAACTGGAATATCATCCAGGAAGAATGCAAAAGGTCATTACAAAGACAAAGAAGGAAGAAAAGACCAAGATGGATGCCAAAAGAGACTGAACATTGCACAGGAGTGCTGAGAAGAGAAAGAAAAGGGGGGAAATCAAGAAGTTAAGGAACTGAAGAGAATACTTCAAAGGAGAGCTTGGGAAGACCAACTATTTCAATGAAATGTGCCAAGAGCTGGAGTCAGAAAATTAAGAGGGCTGAATTCGCTCAAGAGTTCTTAAGCTGAAGGAATTGAAGAATAAATTCAAGCCTCCAGTTGCAATACTTAAGGATGCTTTGGGCAGAATGTTAAGTGATCCAGGAAGCATTAAAAGAATATAGAAGGACTGTACAGAGTCACTGTACTGAAACATTTGGCTGACATGGAAGAATTTCATGAAGTAATGTATTATCAAGATCTTGTGGTGATGACGGAAGAAGTTCGAGCTGCTCTGAAGGAATTGGGGGAAAACAAGGATCCAAGAATCTTCGGCAAAAAATATGGACATATTTCAACAAACAGACACTGTCCTGGTAGCACTTAACAAGTTATGCCAAGAAATCTGGAGGACAACCACCTTGTCAACTGACTGTAAGAGATCCATGTTTGTTCCCATTCCAAAAAAAGATGACATAACCGAGTTCAGAAATTATTGGACAATATTGCTAATATCACACGCAAGCAAAATCCTGCTGAAAATTTTCCAAAATAGACTGGAATGGCACAGCAACAGACAACTGTCAGATGTGCAATTTGGTACTAGAACTATTATAACCATTGTTAAATGGATCTTGGTTGAAAGCAAAGAGTACCAGAGGAATGTCTCTCTGTGTTTTATTGACTATGCAAAGGCATTTGACTGTGTGGATCACAACAAACTGGTTGACTCTAAGAAGAATGGGAATCCCATTGATTGACTGAATCTCATCTTGATTGTACAAAATCTGTACTTGGACCATGAGGCAGTCATTAGAACAGAGTAAGGAAATATTGCATGGTTCAAAATCAGAAAAGGTGTATCCTATTTCCATACCTTGTCAATCTATATGCGGATCAGATCACCTGGGAGACTAGGGGTCTATGAGGAGAAATGTGACATCGGGATTGGAGAAAGACTCATTAACAACCTGTGTTATGCAGATAAAACAACTTTGCTTACTGAAACTAATGAGGACCTTAGGTAATTGCTATAGAAGGTTAAGGACTGTAGCCTTAAATATGGATTGAAGCTCCCTGCAACCAGAAGATAAAGTAGATGAATGGGATCTCCTAAGAATCAAATCCTTATGCACATCCAAAAACTTCTCCAACAGGGTAAAAAGGGAAGCCACAGAGTATTTGGTAATGACATATCAAATAAGGGAATTATATCCAGAATTTCTAAAATGCTGGAGCACTACAACAAGATAAAGTTAAATAATCCAATAGAAAAACGGGCACAGGATAGGAACAGACACTTCACCGAAGAAGACATTCAGATGGCTAACAAGCACATGAAGAAATGTTCAAAATCCCTAGCTCAAAGAGGTGCAAATTAAAACAACTATGAAATATCATCTCACCCTAGTCAGAATGGCAAAATTTAACAAAACATCAATCAACAAATGCTGGCGAGATTGTGGAGAAACTGGAACCCTTATTCACTGTTGGTGGGAGTGTAAAATGGTGCAACCACTGTGGAAAGCGGTATGGCGCTTTCTCAAAAAGTTGCAAATGGAGATACCATTTGACCCAGCAATTCCACTACTGGGAATATACCCCAGAGAGACCATGGCTGACATCCAAGCAGATATATGCACACCCATGTTTATTGTGGCTTTGTTCACAATAGCAAGGATTTGGAAACTACCTAAGTGCCCATCAACAAATGAATGGATAGAGAAGCTGTGGTATATTCACACACTGGAAAACTGTGCTGCATTGAAAAACAAGGAATTCATGAAATATTATTCAAAATGGGTGACTCTGAAGGACATTACGCTGAGTGAAGTATCTCGGTCACAAAAGGACAAATACTGCATTGTGCCACTGTTATAAAACAGGACCAACCTTGGGGTTGGGGAGATACTAAGAAAGATGGATGAAATAGTGTATACTGCATTGACACAGATGAGGGAGAAAACTGTTTAAAAGGGATATGTGATTAGGTATTTTTGTCATGACAGGAGTCTAGAGCGAAGGCTACATGGTGGAGTGGACCTGAGGGACGGTTTGTAAAACAATGAAAGAATTTGTCTTTTACTTTTCCAAGAGGGTAGTGTACTAGGTGTGGAGGTTGGGAGGGGAGAAAAGTGCAACAATGAATGAATGGAAATCCAAAGTCTCCATAAATTTTTACTGAAATTAATAATAATTTTTTAAAAAAAATATGGATTGAAGCTCAATATCAAGAAAACAAAGATTCTCACCACTGGACTAATTGGCAATATCATGATAGATGGTGAAGAGACTGAGATTGTTTAACAGCATCACTTTGCTTGGCTCCACAATCAACACTCTTGGTACCAGCAGCAAGGAAACAAAAAAGATGAATTGTGTTGGAAAAATCTGCTGTCAGGGACCTCTTAAGATTATTGAAGAGCAACAAAATCTGTCTGAAGACTAAGATGTGCCTGATCCAGGTCATGGTTTCAGTTATTGCTATGCATCAGGAAGCTGTACAATGACTAAGGATGATAGGATAATTGATGACTTTTTGCTGTGGTGCTGAAGAACAATATCGGATTGCAAGGAGAACAAGGAGATTCATCTTGAAGATGGTGAAACCAGGTTATACCTTGGAGGCAAGGATTCTGAAACTGTCTGATATACTTTGAGCATGTTGTAAGAAGGGACTAGTCCTTGGAGGAGGGACATCATGCCTTTGAGAGGGTGAAAGGACAATGCAAAAGAAGAAACCTTGGATTAGAAGGACTGACTCAGTGACTGGAGTAATGTGGTTAGGTGTGTCAGAAACAATGAGATTAGTTCAAGATAGAGCAGGATTCACAGCTGTTGTACATAGGGTCACTATGAGTTACAAACTACTCGACAGCACATAACAGCAACAACAACAGCAACATTCTATTTATTTTAGCCTTTATATTTTTTTAAAAAAATATTTTATGTTGGTCTGCTGACAAAGTTTGTATATATTGTTTCACACTATTCTTCATTCACATTGTATTTCATACAATCATTCCCATACATTCTTTTATAAAATTAATCACCACTAGACCATGCCAACTATTACTTTGTCTTTTCAGATTCACACTGAGTCTCTCCCATTTCCTTTACCCCTTCCCTCCAATCACCAAATTGTGCAACCCTTTGGTTTCACCCCTACCCATCCTCAACCTCTCTGCTCCCACCCCTTTCTTCCTTGGACCCACATACATGTTTTACTAGTTATCCTTCTATTTTTAGAATTATGGTCTTGTACACTATTGTCCTTATGAGTTAGTTCACTCAGTATAAGGCTTTCCAGACTCTCTCAAGTTATTAATATTTTCTAAATCGTTGTTTCTGTATGCTGCATAATATTCCATTGTGTGAATGTACCACAATTTCTCAGTCCATTCAATTGTGGTTGTACATTTGGCCATTTTCATGTTCTTGTGATTCTGCCCTTATCTATATCATTTTTCCTTTCTTCTAGAGGCTGTGGATTAACTGTGTTCTTTTTCTATTTGTTGGAGATAGGTTAAGTAGGTGGTTTTACTTCTTTTTTTAATGTGTTTTTTTATCTCTATTTAGTAAATTCTTACAAGTGCTTTTGCTGTATTCCAGAGGTATTGTTACATTGACGACCTGAAGCACTTGCTGTAGAAGGTCTAGGACTGCATACTTAAATATGGATTGAAGGTCAACACCAAAAAAATAAAGATTCTCACAACTAGGCCAATTGGCAGCATCATGATAGATGTTAAAGAGATTGAAATTGTTAACAGCTTTAGTCTGCTTGGCTCCACAATCAACACTCTTGGTACGAGCAACCAGAAAATTAATAGATTAATTGTATTTGGGAAAGGTCAGAGACGTCTCCAAAGTACCAAAGAGCAATGATGTCAGTCTGAAGACTAAGTTGTGCCTGATCCAGGCCATGGTCTTTGCAATTACTTGCTATGCATCAGAAAGCTGAAGAATGGAATGATAGAAGGAGAAATTATGTGTTTGAGCTGTGGTGCTGGAGAAAAGTATTGAATATAACATGGACTGTTAGGAGAACAAACAAGTTAGTCCTAGAGAAGGTGAGACCAGTCTGATTCTTGGAAGCAAGGATTCTGAAGTTTCGTCTGACATACTTTGGACATGTTGCAAGGTGGGACCAGTGCTTAGAAAGGGACATCATGCTTGGGAGGGTGGAGGGACAGTGCAAGAAAGGAAGACCCTTGATGAGATGGATTGATTCAATGATGAAGGTAATGGGGATAGGTGTGTCAGAGACAAGAAAATTAGCACAGAATAGAGCAGAGTTTAGGGCTGTTGTACATCGGGTCCCTGTGAGTCGCAGGTGACTCTACACATAAAAACAACAATTATGACATGTCTTGATTGTTTTCTTTGGGTGTCTAATCTATATAGAGTTCACTGAGCTTCTTGAATGTATATTTCCTGATCTTTCATGCTATTTGGAAAGTATTCTTCTAGTACCTTTTCTTCAATTTTCTCAGTGCTTTCCCTCCCTCTTGTTCTACAATTCCAGTAACACAGTATGTTATTTCATTTGATGCCATCCCACATGATTTTTATGCTTTTTTCATTTTCCTTATATTTTATCTCTCCTTTTTTCCCTAGGAGGTTCTCACCTTGTATTCTCTTTCACAACTCTGTTTCTTCTTTTCTACCTTCGTCTTTATTCCTCATATATGTTAGAAATTTCTGTACTATCAATCTTCTTTTTCTAAATTGCGTTTTTCATGCTTTTCTGTTGTTTCTAGTATTGTGTTTGTTACTCTTCCTTTGTTCTGAGATTATTTTTAAAAATTTTGTACACCTTTGCTTGTGATTTCAACTCTTTTATCATATACAATTTCTTAAGTACTTTTTAAAATTTTGTACAATGGCTAGTATATTCAGTTAATGTACTTTTTAATCTTTTTAACTAAAATTTTTATTTCATACTTATTTACTTATGAAGTTCATATACATTAGTTTTCACACCTATGTGCGTAGGGATTTGATTCTTAGAAGGTCCCATTCATCTATTTTATTCTCTCCTGATTGTAGATTTTCTAGGATGCTTGGAAGAGTGTTTATGTTGTTTATTAGGATTTCTAGAGTTCTTCCAAGCTTTTCTTGCTTTTAGTCCTAGGTCCATAATCCACTTGGAATTCATTTTTGTGTATGGAGTGAGGTGTGAGTCTTCCTTGAGTTTTCTACAGATAGTTTTCCAATTTTGGCAGCACCATATGTTTAAAAGGCTGTCATTACCCTACTTAATTGATTTCGCTCCTTGTCACAATCATTTGACCATAGGTAGATGGATTGATTTCCGGATTCTCAATTCTATTCCATTGATCTATTTGTCTGTCATTGTACCAGTTCCATGCTCTCTTGACCACCATGGCAGTGTAGCAGGATTTGAAATCAGGGAGTGAGATACCTCCTACCTTGTTTTAAGGAGTGCTTTGCTTATTCTGGGCCTCTTTCCATTCCAAATGAAATTGGAGATTGCTTTTTCCATCTCAGTGAACAATAGAATTGATATTTGTATTAAACGTGTAAATTGCCTTTAGTAGTATGTCATTTTCACAATATTGAGTCTTCCTATCCATGAGCAAAAGACATTTTTCCACCTCTCCATGACTATTTTGTTTCTTGTAATAATGTTTTGTAATTTTCTTTGAATAGATCCTTTGTGCTTCCGGTTAGGTTTACTCCCAAGTATTTAATCTTATGATTAGCTATTGCGGAGGGTATTGTTTTTCTCAGCTCCAGTTATGTATTCTTTTTGTCACTGTTGAGAAATCCAATTGATTTTTGTACTTTGATCTTGTATCCTGCCACTTTGCTGAATTGGTCAACTATGTCCAGTAGTTTTCTTGCTGAGTCTTTAGGGTTTTCTAAGTATACTATCACCTACACAGGGAGATAATGTTACCTCCTCTTTGCCAATTTGGATACCTTTTATTTCCTTCTCTTGCTTTATTTCTATCACCAAGACTTCCAATACAATATTGAGTAAGAGAGGTAATAGTGGGCATCCTTGCCTAGTTCCTGTTCTTTAATCTCTCTCCATTGAGAACAATGTTGGCTCTCAGGTTTGTGTATATACTTTATGCTGAAGAAATTCCCCTCTGTTCCTATTTTGTTGATTGTTTTAATCAGGAAAGGGTATTAGATTTTGTGAAAGGCCTTTTCTTCATCAATTCAAAGGCTCATGTAGTTTTTGTTCTTTGCTTTGTTAATGTGATGAATTACATTGATTGTTCTTCTTATGTTGAACCATTCTTGCATGCCTGTTATGAATCCCACTTGGTCATGGTAAATTAATTTTTTTAACCTATCGTTGGACTTTATTGACCAGGATTTTATTCAGGACTTTTGCATCTATATCATGAGAGATATTGGCTTATAGTTTTCTATTTTGGTGGTGTCTTTAACTGGCTTTGGTATCAAGGATATGTTTGCTTCATAGAATGAGTCTGGGAGAATTCCATCTTTTTCTACTTTCTGAAATAGTTTATGTAGAATTTGTAACAGTTAATGTTTGATAAAATTCACTTGTAAAGCCATCTGACCCAGGACTTTTTTTTGCTGGAAGTTGTTTTATTACCTTTTCAATTTCTTCTTTTGTAATGAGTCTGTTCAGTTGTTCAATTTCGGTTGGTATCAGTTTAGGTAGGTTGTGAATTTCTACATATTTGTCCTTTTTTGCTAGGTTTTAATATTTGTTTGAGTATAATTTTTCACACTATTCCAATGTTAGCCTTTTTATTTTAGCTGGTTCTGTTGTGATGTTGCACATTACATCTCTTATTCTTGTTCTTTGTGTTTTTTCCTTCTTTTCCTTTGTTAGTTTTGCTAGTGGTTTGTCGATTTTTATTGACCTTTTTAAAGAACCAACTCCTTGTTTTGTTGGTTTCAATTTTTTTCCATTTTCTTTTTATTTCTGCTCTAATTTTTGTAATTTC
>NW_006399988.1:91836-92385 GCF_000299155.1 Elephantulus edwardii
TTACTATTGGAAAATGCTTGTCATTCCTCTGTAGCATCTGGTCCCCACTGGACCCTCATCATTTCCTTCACCTGCTTCCCCCACTGACCAAATTGTGCAGCTCTGCAACTGGATCCTCGCCCATCCTCACCCTTCTACCCCATCCCTCACCTCCTTGTACCTTCAATATGATTTTCCAAATTAAAAAAAAAGATAAAAAAAGAAATCAAAAGGTATTTGCATTGGGACAATCTGCTGTCAAAGACCTCTCAAAAAATGCTAAAGAGCAACAACATTAGTTTAAAGACTAAGATGCACCTGATTCGAGGCATGGTATTTTCAATAGCTTGCTATACATCTGAAAATTAGACAGTGAGCAAGGATTACAGGAAAAGAACTTATGCCTTTGAGTTATGGTGTAGAAGAAGAGGACTGAGTACCTCATAGAATGCTTAAAAGTGCAAATGTTTAGAGAAACATTTCCTTCACCTGCTCCCCCCACCGACCAAACTGTGCAGCTCTGCAGCTGCATCCTGGCCCATCCTCACCCTTCTGCCCCCAACCCTCACC
>NW_006399988.1:92485-101679 GCF_000299155.1 Elephantulus edwardii
TAATGTTTTGTAATTTTCTTTGAATAGATCCTTTGTGCTTCCGGTTAGGTTTACTCCCAAGTATTTAATCTTATGATTAGCTATTGCGGAGGGTATTGTTTTTCTCAGCTCCAGTTATGTATTCTTTTTGTCACTGTTGAGAAATCCAATTGATTTTTGTACTTTGATCTTGTATCCTGCCACTTTGCTGAATTGGTCAACTATGTCCAGTAGTTTTCTTGCTGAGTCTTTAGGGTTTTCTAAGTATACTATCACCTACACAGGGAGATAATGTTACCTCCTCTTTGCCAATTTGGATACCTTTTATTTCCTTCTCTTGCTTTATTTCTATCACCAAGACTTCCAATACAATATTGAGTAAGAGAGGTAATAGTGGGCATCCTTGCCTAGTTCCTGTTCTTTAATCTCTCTCCATTGAGAACAATGTTGGCTCTCAGGTTTGTGTATATACTTTATGCTGAAGAAATTCCCCTCTGTTCCTATTTTGTTGATTGTTTTAATCAGGAAAGGGTATTAGATTTTGTGAAAGGCCTTTTCTTCATCAATTCAAAGGCTCATGTAGTTTTTGTTCTTTGCTTTGTTAATGTGATGAATTACATTGATTGTTCTTCTTATGTTGAACCATTCTTGCATGCCTGTTATGAATCCCACTTGGTCATGGTAAATTAATTTTTTTAACCTATCGTTGGACTTTATTGACCAGGATTTTATTCAGGACTTTTGCATCTATATCATGAGAGATATTGGCTTATAGTTTTCTATTTTGGTGGTGTCTTTAACTGGCTTTGGTATCAAGGATATGTTTGCTTCATAGAATGAGTCTGGGAGAATTCCATCTTTTTCTACTTTCTGAAATAGTTTATGTAGAATTTGTAACAGTTAATGTTTGATAAAATTCACTTGTAAAGCCATCTGACCCAGGACTTTTTTTTGCTGGAAGTTGTTTTATTACCTTTTCAATTTCTTCTTTTGTAATGAGTCTGTTCAGTTGTTCAATTTCGGTTGGTATCAGTTTAGGTAGGTTGTGAATTTCTACATATTTGTCCTTTTTTGCTAGGTTTTAATATTTGTTTGAGTATAATTTTTCACACTATTCCAATGTTAGCCTTTTTATTTTAGCTGGTTCTGTTGTGATGTTGCACATTACATCTCTTATTCTTGTTCTTTGTGTTTTTTCCTTCTTTTCCTTTGTTAGTTTTGCTAGTGGTTTGTCAATTTTATTGACCTTTTCAAAGAACCAACTGCTAGTTTTGTTGATAGTTTCAATCGTTTTTCAATTTTCTATTTCATTTATCTCTGCTCTAATTTTTGTAATTTCCGTGTTTTTAGAGTGTCAGGTTTTCTTGCTCTTCTTTTTTTAACTTATTGGACATGTTGGATTAGAGAGTCAATGGTCATTTTTCCCCCTGCCTTTTGATATGTTTACTTATTGCTATAACCTGACCTCTGATTACTGCTTTGGCTGTTTCCCAGGGGTGTTGGTAAGTGGTGTTTTCACTATCATTTGTTCCAAGAAACTTTTTAATTTCATTTTTTATTTCTTCTAGTACCCAGTCATGTTCAAGAAATGTGTTGTTTAGCTTCCAAATGTATGGAGGTGTTTTTCTCCCTTATGCTCTTGTTGTTAATTTCTAATTTTGTAGTATTGTGGTCTGAGAAAATGCTTTGTATTATTTCTATGTTTTTTAATTTATTGATGCTTGCCTTGTGACGTAGAATGTGATCTATTCTGGAGAATGCTCCATGCGTACTGGAGAAGAAGGTATGCTGTGTTTTTTAGGGGTGAATTAGCCTATAAATCTATGAGGTCAAGTTGGATAATTGTGTGGTTTAATTCTTGAGCATCTTTGTTGAGGTTTCTTTCTGGTAGTTCTATCTTTTCTTGAGACTGGTTTATTAAAGTGCCCATCTACTATAGTAGTTTTGTCTACTTCCTTTTTCAGTTTTCTTAATGTTTGTTTTATATATTTTGCAGGTCTCTCATTTGATGCATAGATATTTATTATTGTTATGTCTTTTTGTTCTACTGACCCTTTAATCATTATGTAGTGACTTTCCTTGTTCTTCGTGATGGTTTTCGCATTGAAATTTATTTTATAAGATATTTATATCACTACTCTTGCTTTTTTTTCCTGTTGCCATTTGCTTTTCCCCCATCCTTTTATTTTTAGTATTTCTTTGTCTCCATTTTTCAGGTGTGTCTCCTATAGACAGCATATTGTTGGATTTTGGATTTTTAGCCAATCTGATACTCTTCTTCTCTTCAGTGGTGCCTTCAAACCATTCACTTTCAGTGTGATTATTGAAAGGCAGGATTTTATCCCTATCATTTTGTTGAGCTCTTTTTGGTGTTGTTGGTAGTTACTTTGGACCATGCTGCTTTCTGTGGTACTTTGTAAGAAAGACACCTCTCAGTGTTTCCTGCAACACTGGGTTTGTTTTTACAAACTCGCTTAGATTCCATTTTCTGGGAATATCTTGATCTCTCCTTCATATTTGAAGGATAATTTTGCTGGGTACAGTATTCTTGGTTAACAGTTGTGTTCTTTGAGTATTTGATCTATGTCCTTCCACTCTCTTCTTGCTTGCATGGTTTCTGCTAAGAAATCAGTACTTAATCTTATCTGCTCTCCTTTATAGGTTACTCTTTGTTTCTCCCTCGCTGCCTTCAGAATTCTCTCCTTATCTTTTGTTCTGGCAAATTTAACTATGATTTGCATTGGTGTTTTTCTTTTGGGCTCTATTCTATATGATGTTCACTCAGCTTCTTGAATATATATTCTCTCATTCTTCATTGTGCCTGGAAAGCTTTCCTCTAGTAATTCTTCCACAAGTTTTTCAGCACCTTGCTTCTTCCTGTTTTGGGATTCCAATTATGCACATGTTCTTTCTCTTGATGGTGTCCACATTATTCTTAGGTTTTCTTATTTTTCCTTCCTTTTTGAGTCTGTTTTTTGCTCTACCAGATCAGTTGTGACAATTCTATCTTTTATTTCACTGGTTCTGTGTTCCATCTCTTCA
The DNA here is from genome assembly GCF_000299155.1 of Elephantulus edwardii. NCBI lineage: Eukaryota > Metazoa > Chordata > Mammalia > Macroscelidea > Macroscelididae > Elephantulus > Elephantulus edwardii. The sequence continues at coordinate 95,507 of NW_006399988.1, forward strand.
ACTCTGTTCATATGTCCCTCCATCATGTTGACAGCTTCTGAAGCATTGAACCTCACTCATATTTTGGATCATGGTTTCTTGTTTTTCCAGTGCTCTTAATGCCTCATATGTTTGATCTGCATTGTATTGTGGTGTGGGTTTTTTTTTATTTTTTGTTGTTGTTGGGATTTTTTTAGCTCCTCCTGGTTTTTGCTTATAGTATCCTGTAATTCTTCAAGTTTGTCTTTCATCCATTGAAAATATTTAATCATTGTTCTTTTAAATTCTGTGTTAGAAAATTCCATTATATTTTCTGACTTCACGAAATCCATTGATACTGTATCATCTTTTGGGGGTGACATCTTGCTTTGTGTTTGTGTAGTGTGTAGGATAGTTTGCTTTCTTCAAGACATCAATATATTCTTGATCTGAAGACAGTTCTCTAGAAATCAATTGGGCAGCTACCCCACTTGTGTTTTTCTCTAAACTTCTGACTCAAAGGAAAGGTCTGTGAGAGCAGCCTCTTATAGATAAGTCAGATCAAGGTGGTCCAGATTAAAGGTAAGTTGGTTGACTGGATATGTAGGCACTGGTGTGGAGCCAAATGGGTTTGGGAGAGCCATGGGGATGGGGAGACCCCAGAGGCAGATCAGCCATTTGCGTGGACCTCACTCAGACCTCAGCTGTCTGGATGTGTTCACAAGTGGGGTCCTTACTCAAATTCCAGCTGTCTATCTCCCACTCAGCAGTTCTCACAGAGTGGTCCCTGCCCAGCGGTCCTTACCCATGTGCCCTCGCACAGCAGGCTCTGGCCAAGCAGGATCCTAGGTCCCGTGGGACTTGTGAAGACTCGGTCAGATTCCCACTCAGCTCCGGCCAGTCTGTGGTGTCCAACAAAGTTCAGTCAAATTTCCACGGGTCCTGCTCACTCTTGAGTACTCTCCCAGGCAATCAGTGGTGCCCAAGAAAACCCAGTCAGGTTCCTACTGGCCTGTGATCAATTGTGGGTTGTCAGTGAGGGCACAAGAAAACTCAATCAGATTCCAACAGACCCACTCACTCTTAGTGAGGCTTAAGAGAGCTCAGTTAATTTCCCGCTAACTTTCTTTCTCCTGGGGATGAGTCCCACAGCAGTTTGCCTGGCAGCTTCCAGCTTTGGCCAGGCCCACGGCTTGGCCTGCAATGTGGTTTCTGTAGCTCCGAAACTAATTGTTCCAACAAAAGTCCTGATCCAAATTCCTACTGTCCATGTCACGCCGTGTTGGTCAGTATCTGTGTTGTGTGAAGGTCTCTCCAGTTCCCTGTTTCTATGCAGCTTGCTCTTCCTCCAGCATTTTACACTGCACTCTCCACCACTGCCATCTTGGAAGCCTGATTAATTGTTTTTAAATGATGCATAATACTCCATTTTGTGACTGTATCACAATTCTTTTATCCATTCATTTGTTAAAGGGAACTTGAGCTGTTTCTGCCTCTTCCCTATTGTGAAGAATGGTGCAATAAAAATAGATGTGCACATCTGTCTGTGTTACAGCTCTGAGTTCTTTAAACTATATTCCAGTAATGGAATAGATGAACCAAATTTGAAGACACATTTTAAATAATTTTTAGTAAAACTAGGTGATAAAGAATTACATGGGTACTCACTTCCATCAAGTAATTCTGACTCAAAATAACTCATTGGGTCTCTGAAATGCTAAAACCAAAACAAGATAAAAATTCTCTTCCTTCTCTCACATAGTAACAAGTTGATCAGAACACTGAAGATCAGGATATTTTGTTGGCAACACAACACAGCATGGACCATGTGATCAAATTTCCTTATTAAATCTCCCTTTAGATATACTTGTGAAGTGATTTTACTGTGAAGCTAAAATAAAAATAACTGACCTAACTGAAATGAATCGAGACTGTCATTGCAACAGTGGATTCAAACACAGCAATGATTAAGAGGCTGGTCAGGACTTACATCCTTACATCCTGGCACACATCATGTTGCTGTAAGTAGGAGCCAACAATACCTAACACATGTTTGTCAATAGAAAGAGATATATATGACAGGAGTGTTTTTATAAAAACAATACAGCTGGCATAGGGGCAGTGCCATCTGGCCTCCACTAACTCCACAAGGGGAGGTAATCCATAACAACATCAGCAGCAAAAAATAATGCCTATGAGGTACATTCCCAAGACTGTTTCCATCAATTCTAACATCAGTCATCCTTCTCACACTCCCACTATATTACTACTATTTTGTTCACCAACCCATTACAAAAGTCAGACAGAATTCACAGACAACATTCATTAAAGAATTTATTAAGGAAGGTGTGTGTGTGTGTGTGTGTGTGTGTGTGTGTGTGTGTGTGTCTTTGTATGTCATTGAGTCACCAACCCATAAATCACATGGAAGGAGATTGCTCTTCCTCTCACAGACAAGTTGGTGCACTTAAACTGCATTTGAGATTTCATAAGGCCACCAGAGCTCCAGGTCAAAATTCAGGTCATAAAAACTCACAATATATTGCTTCTTTCAGAAAAACTCCTTGTCTAAAATGCATCAAGGTCACTTTGGCCTTTAGCCTCCTGGTGCTGTGTTTTGCAGTGTTCTTCAGTCCTGCCAAATACAGAGTTCACCTTGCTCCAACTCCACTTCAAAACCTATCTGAAGTCCCTGTGCTCTGATTTGTGAGACAGCAGGTCTAGTTTTCTTCCTCCTACTTGGTTCTGGTTCTCTACCACTGCTGCTGCTACTGCCACCACAGGTTTTGGTCTCCATTTCACACAGGAATCTCTGGCCCCAAAGGATGTGAGCACCTGCTGCCTTTCCTTTCTTGATGGAAGCAAGATTCTTATGTTATGCCTCTGAATCTGTTCTATTCAAACATAATAGTCAAAACATACCAATCCCTTCGTTATTCATATATACATGTTATTTGCATGTTCTCACTCCAAAGGTGTTATTTATCTTATTTTCATTCTCCTCAAGATATTCAGTCCTTTTGATGGAACTACAAATACTTCATATTTGTATAGCTCTACTCAGTCCTGTGGTGAAAGTCAAAGCCAGTTGCTAAAAAAGCCATGTTGATGAAAGCATTATTGTGCAGTTCTAGTCTACATGCCAACTACATTTTCCATTTAAAATAAAGAAATAGGTCTTTTAGCTCCAAATGGCAATAACATTTATAATAAAGCCACAACAACAAACATAACCTGAGATGTCTTCAGCAAACATTCATTAAAAAATCTATAGTTCAGCTCTTACTACCCAATAGACAAGGGAGGAGATTAAGTTTCAGTAAAGAAAGTGTAGGAGGCAAGAAACTGCCACCCAGAAGGAGCTTTGGGGTGCTTGTGGGGAAATGGGACTGAAATTTCTCTGGGAACAGGTAAGGATCCTTGCCTCTGTGGTGGTCTGGGGCCAACCCAATGACCAAATCGGAAAACAAAGTTTGGAAAACAGAGCCACAAGCAGGTGAAAGACTTTCTCCACTTTCTCAACTGGCACATGGAGCTGCAAAAAAGAGAGCTGACTTGAAACTTCCCTAGACATAAATTGCTCAAGTGTTCTCATACCACTTGGCTACTCCATAGATGAAGGAGGACAATAGAGTGAGGGACAGGGGACTGCATTAAGATAAGATCCCTGGAGGGTGGCTGTGCAGAAGAGAGAGAACTGGAAGAACCTTAAGAAAGGCAAATTTCCCAAAAAAGAACTTCTAGTAGAATTAGTGGCTCACCCTGTAGATTGAACATTTAACCTGGCAACTAATCAATAACATTATAAAAATAATTACCAACAACTTATGTAGACATAATAGAAATGGCCTAATGCTAATCAAGAAAACCATATAATGTCAAGAAAGCAGCAGCCAGCTTCAAACACTGAGAAAACAAATTACATTGTCTCCCAAAAAAGGAAGGAATATTACAGACCCAATGAATACACCAGAGTGAAAAAGGTAGATGATACATGTTGATTTGGAAACATTCAAACAGATACAAAAGAAAGTATAAATGATGGGAGAAACAATGGAAGCCACAAATGAAGGGAATACTATCCTAGAGGTAAAGAGCCAAAAGAAATATATTGAGAAACAGTTAACTTTAACAGTAAAAGAAGACGCTCCAAATGATGAAAGAAACAATGGGAACCACCAAGAAAGCAAATTATCCAGAGGTACGGAGTCAGAAGAAATATATGGAAGAGGAGGAATTTGCACAAATATGGAAAAAAATGCAAAAGATGGAAGAAAGTATTGAAACTATAAAGAGTGATAAGAACTTAAACAATCATCACAAGATAGAGAGTGTACATCAACACAGTAATGGAAATAAAATGAAAATTCAATCTAGAATAGTAAGAGCAAAATGGCAGAAGTGTCTAACATGCTGAAGGAATTAGAAGTAGAACAGAAAATATGGAGCAGAGAATCAGCAAGTTGGAAGATAAGAATCTCAACAGAAACATATGAGAGAAAAAAAAGGATGACATAAAAAGGAACAATATACATATGACTGTAATTCAATAATATAATAAGGACAGGGAAATTACTGAAAAAGTTGTGAAAGGGTACTAGAAGAAAACTTCCCAGCTATTAGAGAGGATGAGGAAATCCACATTCATGAAGCTCAGAGAACATCTAATAGACTAGGCACAAAAAGAAAAATATTAAGACATATCACAGTCTAATTCTCCAAAATAAAAGATAAGGACAGAATATTAAAAGCAGCACAATAAAAACAAAGAGTCACCAAAAAGGAAAAGCAATTAGATTAAATTCTGATTTTTCAGCAAAAACTATGAAAGCAAGAAGACAATGAGATGGCATATACAGAAAGTTGAAAGAAAACAATTGCCAGCCCAAGATTCTATACCCAGCAAAGTTCTCCATCAAATATGAAGGAGAAAAAAGATCCTTTGAAGGGGAAAAAAAGCAACTTAAGGAATTTGTGAAAACAAGACCAACACTATAAGAAATTTTAAGTGAGTTTCTTCATATGGAGACATCAAAGGAAATGGACCATGATAACCAGAAACAACAGAAAAAAGAAAACCAAATTGCAATACTAAAATTTGGCCTGACAATAATGATGTTTAATGTGAATGGACTAAATAAGCCAGTTATGAGAAAAACAGTAACGGAATTGATTTAAAAAAAAAAAAAAAACAAAGCCCATCAATACATTACCTACAAGAGAAACATCTTAAAAAAGAAGCAAAGACAGACTCAAAATCAAAGGCTTGATAAATCTATACCAATCAGATATCCACAAAAAAGCAGGAGTGGCTAAAGAACTCTCTGATAAAATAGAATTCAGAATGAAAACCACCATAAAAGATAAGAAAGGGCACTATATAATGATTAAAGGCACAGTAGATCAAGAAGACATAACATTAGTCAACATCTATACACCAAATGATAGACTTGCTAAGTACATAAAACTGTTAACAGAATTGAAGAAAGAAATAGACATCACGACAATAGTGGTAGGATATTTTAACAGACCACTCTGGCCAAAAGATAAGTCAACTCAAAAGAAACTTAACAAAGATGTAGAAGATCTAAATTACACATTCAGCTAATTTGAACTTGTGGATGTATTCCAAGCACTGCATCCAACTAAAACTCAATTCACTTTCTTCTCAAGTGCACATGCTATATTCTCCAGAATTGATCACATATAAAAGCACAAAGCAAACAAAAAAAAATTTAGAAAATCATTGAAATAATACAAAATATATTTTCAGACCACAATTCTATAAAACTAAAATTAACCACAAGAAGATAAAGCTTATAAAGCCATCAACGTGGAAGCTAAATAACACCCTCCTAGAATAGAATTGGCTACAGAAGAAATAAAAAATGAAATTAAAAAGTTTCTCAAAACAAGTGATCATAAAATTACAACATACAGAAACCTCCTGAATGCAGTTAATGCAGTCTTCAGGAGGTAGTTCATAGCAATAGGCAAACACACACACACACACACACACACACACACACACACACAAAGAAGCATAATAAAAAAATAAAGACCCAACATGTTCAAGAAAATAATCTAACCCCACAACCTCTCAAAGAAAGCAAATTATAGAGATCCAAGATGGCAGCAGAGGCAGAGACAGCGTGGTGAGCTGTGGAAGCAGCGAACCACTTAAAGCAGGGCCATTATGGCCTTCCACAGACTTC
>NW_006399988.1:104089-112822 GCF_000299155.1 Elephantulus edwardii
AGGTCCCATTCATCTATTTTATCCTCTTCTGGTTGTAGATTTTTCAGGATACTTGGAAGACTGTTTATGTTGTGGGTTAGGACCTCTAGAGTTCTTCCAAGCTGTTCTTTAATAAAGTTTATAGTCCTTGTAGCAAAATTTAACAGAACAGCAAACAATGAGTGCTGGTGAAGTTGTGGATAAAATGGACCCCTTATTCACTGTTGGTGGTAGTGTAAAATGGTGTAACCAATATGGAAAGCAGTATGGTGCTTTCTCAAAAAGTTGTAAATAGAAATAACATTTGACCCAGCAATTCCAATACTGGGAATATACCCCAAAGAACCATAACCGCCACCATATATGCACACCCATTTTATCACAGCTTTGTTCACAATAGGAAAGAGTTGGAAACAATCTAAGTGTCCATCAACAACGAATGGATAGAGAAGTTGTAGTATATTCACACAATGGAATACTATGCTGCATTGAAAAACAAGGAACTCATGCAATATTATTCAAAATGGGTGACTCTGGAAGACATTATGCTGAGTGAAATATCTCAGTCACAAAAGGCCACTGTTATAAAGTGGGACTGACATCGGGGTTGAGGGGAGGCTGAGAAAAATGGGATCAATTATGTATACTGCATTGAAACAGATAAGAGAGAGAACTATCTAAAAGGGATATGTGAGTAGGTGTTATTGTCATGACAGGAGTCCATAATGAAGGCTGCATAGTGGAGTTAACTTGGGGGGAGGGATTGTATAACAATGAAAGACATTTTCTTTTACTTTTCAAAGAGAAGAGCTAACTGGGGGGAGGGGTGGACAGGGAGAAAAGTGCAACAGTGAATGAGTGGAAATCCAAAATCTCTGTAAATTTTCATTAAAATTAACAATTTAAAAAAGAAAAAAGAACAAGAGCTGAAATCAATGAGATAGAAAACAGAAAAAACAATTGAAAATATCAGTAAGATTAAAAGCTGGTTGTTTGAAAGTGTTGATAAAAATGACAAACCATTGGCAAACTTAACAAGAAAAAAAAGGAGAAGACATGAATAACTCAATTAAGGAGAGGAGACATCACAACAAAACCTGAGGAAATTAAATCTGTAATATTGGAATATTGTTAAAAACTATACTCTGATAAATTTGAAAACTTGAAGGAAATAGACAAATTCCTTAAAATTAAATCTGTAATATTGGAATATTGTTAAAAACTATACTCTGATAAATTTGAAAAATTGAAGGAAATAGACAAATTCCTTGAAATTCATACCCTATCCAGTTTGACACAGACATATGTAGAACACTTGAACATACCCATCACAAAAGAAGAAATTGAACTGTGGCTGCCACTGCCACTGCAGCCCTGGGAGACTGGTGCTGGTGCTAAAATTCCCTGGGGAAAGCTATCATCTCCTCAGCCCACCATGGCGGATGAAATTTATTTCAATACTGGAGATACTGGAGCTTCCAGCATTTAACTCTATGCAATGCTCAGCCCTGCACAAAAATGGCTTTGTAGTGCTCCAATGATGGCCATGCAAAATAGTGAAGATGTCAACTTTCAAATCAGGAAAGCATGGCCATGCCAAGGTTCACTTTGTTGGAATTGATATTTTCACTGGCACACAATATGAGGATATTTGCCCATCTCACATGGATGTTCCAAATATTAAGAGAAATGATTATCACCTGATATGCATTCAAGATGGTTACCTTTCCCAGGCTGACAAACTGGTGAAGTTCATGCAGATTTAAATTGCCAGAAGGTGAATTAGAGACAGAAGAAAAATACAATGCACGCAAAGAAGCGTAAATGTCTGTCATGTGTGCAATGAGTGAAGAAAATACTAAAGCCATAAGCCCTGCAAATAGATGGAATCATCAGACACGAGCAGACTGGTTAGGTCTAGATCAGCTGCAGATCTCAAGTTTGGTTCTAAGTTGTCACCAAAGCTAATGGCCTTCATAAGCAACCTCATATCCTTTTAATTGTTTTGAAATTGTGCTGGATTCCTTTGTAGGGAATTGGCAATAAAAAAAAAAAAAAACAAATTAAAACCCAAAACCCCAAAATGCCTAGATCTGGTTTGGTTTTTTGGTTTGTTTTTTTCTTTCATTTTATATGTATCTTTCCTGTGGTTTTCAATCTGTGAGTTCCAGAAAAAGATAAGGTAGCTTTAGCAGATGTGTTTTATCTGAGTAAATCACTCCTGAATATTAGTTCAGTGATAAATAAACCAGAGTTTTAAATTTAAAAAATGTAGCATGTAGTGGTATTAAAGCACCACACACCACATATAAATTGAATTGTTCTACATTCATTTCAGACTTAAGACTTAATATCACAGTATAAATAGGCTATAGATTAAGATTCTCAATAGGTGTGTAGCAAGCACAAATATGATAAATAATTATCACAAATTGTCAATTACCTTGGTAGTCATGTGCAATCAATTATATTATGTTATATCAAATTTTTGGTAGACTTACTATAACAGTACATAGTGGGGTTTAGTATCTGCTTGTGGTTAACAGAGGTGCATTGCAGTATTGGGTGTATATTATTAGCTTCATTGATAAAAAAAGACATAAAAGGCAATAGCACAGATGATTGGTCAGTGCTGTCTCTTTTCATTTGAAGCCTTTTTTAATCAATAAATAATAGAAAGAAATAGAAATAAACAATGAACAGTAGAAAGTTGCCTTTCATTTCTGTGTGTTTTTAGATTTTATCTTTTATTTCTTTCATTCTCTTTATATGTAGGAAAGATCAGATTTGCAGGACACTGTGCGGTGCTTTTTTTAACCACATTAAATAAGTGTTAGTATATTGGCAATTTATCAGTATTCACTCATTTCTAACCTTTTTTAAGTAAATATTTTGACATTGAAATATTTTTCAGATAACAAAAAGAAGACATTGAACAGGTCATTAAAAGACTTCCCTAAAAAAAATAGTCCTAGATCAGATGGCTTCACGACTAAATTCAACCAAACATTCAGAGAAGATTTATCACTACTTAAGTTATTAAAATAATAGAGAAAGTAGGAACACTTCCAGAGACATTCTATGAAGAATGTATAACCCTAATACCAAAACCAGGCAAAGATATTACCAAAAAAGAAAACTAAAAACCAATATCTCTCATGAAATATAGACACAAAAATCCTTAACAAAATCCTAGCCAATAGAATCCAAAATGCATTAAAAAATAATTCCTCATGATCAAGTGAGAGTCACAAGAGTTACACAAGGATGATTCAACATAAGAAAAACAATCAACCTAATTCACCACATTAACAAAGCAAATAGCAAGAACCATATCATCCTAGAAACTGATGCAGAAAAGGCATTTGACAAAATCCTTTCCTAATGAAGACATTGAGCAAAATTGGAATAGAAGGCGATTTCTTCAACATAGTGAAAAGTATATATACAAAACCAAACACCAATATCATTCTCAATGGAGAAAGACTAAAAGCATTTTCTTTTTGAACAGGGACCAGACAAGAATGCCCACTGTCACAACTTGTTTTGGATTGAAAGTGTTTGCTAGGAAATATGATAAGAGAAGGAAATAAAAGTCAAGCAGATCGGCTAAGGAATGGTGAAACTGTCATTATATGCAGATGATATGATAGTGTAAATAGAAAACCCCAAAGAGTCAACAACAACAACAACAAAAAACCAAACTAAAAAACTGTTACAGCTAGCAGATCAATTAAGTAGAGCAGAAGGATATAAGATCAGTATCCAAAAACCAGTGATATTCCATTATAGTAACAAAGAGAACTCAGAGAAGGGAACCAAGAAAGCAATACCATTTACAATAGCCAACCACAAATTGAGATACTTGGGAGTGAACCTAACTAAAGACACAAAAGACCTGTACTTAAAAAAACAAAACAAAACTTCAGAACATTTTTGCAAGACATAATAAAAGACCTAAAAAATAGGAAAACGTTCTCAATATAGTGAAAATGACAATACTACTGAAGGCAGTCTACATGCTTAATGCAATCTCAATACAGATATCAAATTTGTATTTCAAGGAGATCTAAAGGTAAATTGTCAAGTTTTTTTGGAGGAGAAAGAGACCCCAAAGAAGCAAAGCACTTCTGAAAAACAAAAACTAAGAGGGAGGCATAGCACTCCCTCATCTCAAAACCTTCTACACAGCAGTATGGTACTGGTACAATGACAGGCAGATAGAACAGTGGAACGGAATCGAGAACACAGAAATGGACCCAGGTATCTGTGGCCAACTAATAATTCAACAAGGAAATCAAACCTATCAAATGGGAAAATGGCAACATCTTCAACAAACGGGTCTGGCAAAACTGGACTGCTACCTGCAAAAAGGTGAAACAAGATTTGCATCTCACACCATATGTAAAAATCAACTCAAGGTGGATCAGAGACCTGGGAGTAAAATCCATAAAGTTTTATTATAAGAGACAAGCAGGAATTAAGCTTAGAAGGCCCAGTCTACGGTATAAAGACACTGCCAAATAAAGCTAAAAATGCACAATCTGGAGAGGATAAAACTGATGAATGGGACCATTTAAAGGTTAACTATCTATGCTCATAAAAAAAACTTTTCTCAACAGGATCAACAGAAAGCCTACTGACCGTGACCAAACATTTGGCAATACCATCTCACACCAGGGTCTCATAACAAAAGTTTGTAGAATACTCCTAGGCGTCCAGAAGGAAAAGACTGATAACACAATTACAAAATGGGCAAAAGACATGGAAAAAAATTTCACAGAGAAATACATTCGGACAGCCAACAAACACATAAAAAAAAAATGCTCAAAATCACTGGCAAATAAAAAAAAGAGAGATGCAAAAAATAAAAAAATATGCAAATCAAAATCACAATCCGATACCATCTTACTTGAGTAGCAGTGGTAAAGTGCAGTAGGGAAGTAAATAATAAATGTTGGAGAGGATGTGGCCAGATAGGAACTCTTATACATTGTTGGTAGGATTGTAAAATGGTACAACCATTCTGGAAGATAGGTTGGCATTTCCTCAAAAAGCTGAACATAGAAATTCCATATGAATCAGCTATTCCACTGCTTGGAATATGCCCCAAGAAAATGAGAAGTGAGGCACAATTGGAGACTTGTACACCAACGTTAATAGCAATGTTATTCCCCATCGTAAGAACATGAAAACAGCCCAAATGTCCAACCACAATGGAATGGATTGAGAAATTATGGTACATTCACGTAATGGAATACTACTCAGAATGCAGGAGTAATGATTTTGTAAATTATTACCTAACTTAACAACATAGAGAGAGCTCTATTGGCCTAGTGGGTAGAAAGTTATGCTACCAAGCCAAAGGTAGGTGATTTTAATCTGCAGCAATCAGACCTAGTTTTAATTGTTTTTGGTCAAACATTCTTCTAAGTGGTATAACACTGGTCTGTCCATTTGCTGTACGGAGGTAACTCATGGTTGCTGTGATGCTAAACACTGTGAGACTGATGTGTCAAATGTGATAATGGTTACCCATGGTGGACAGTGTTTGGTGGAGCTTCCTAATTAAAACAAGCTTAGAAGCAGAAGTAGCATCCATTTCCAAAACACTTTACCTCCAGAAACTCTGTGAATGTGGAGAAATGACAAAAGTTATACAAGTGTTCATGTGTTTCATTCGTAGGGTCACTATGAGTCATCTACAACTTGACAGCACTTAACAACAATAACTACCTAACTTGGGAAGGACTGCAGAGAAAAAACTCAGTCCCAAAAAGACAAATACTGTATAAGACCATTATTGTAGAGCATGTATGAAGATCCAAGGTGAGGGGAGAGCAGAGGGCGAAGATGGGTGGGGTCTGGTAATCATAGGGTCTCACAATTTGATGGTTAGAGGGAAGTGTGGGTAAAGAAAATGGAAAAGATCCTGTGTGAGAAACAATGTATATGAACTTTGGAAGCAAACCAGTATAAAATAACTACGGGTGGGGAGATTGAAACAATCAAACAGGAGGGTAGAGAGAATGGTGCAGCAATGAAGGAATGAAAACCCAAAATCCCTGTAAATGTTCATTAAAACTAATAAAATTTAATAATAAAAAAAACCAAACAAACACAAAAAGAATCCATAGTTCAGGAGCCCAGAATATATTCTTCTTCTCTTTACTGTCCACCCACTTTGGCAAATGAGTCAAAGTCTTCCATCTGAACCTAAATAAAACTTATCGTTTCCTCCTTAATAGATACGTGATAGTAGGAAATATCTTGGTTCCAGGTAAAAATACCTGAATTCCAGTCCATCTCAAATTCTTTCTAATGAGAGCCTTTGAGCAGGAAGATCTCTTTACTCAGCTTCATTTGTACTACATTCATAGGTTGTATGAAGATGGAAAATTTTGTACAAGCAGCAAGTAAGTTCTTGTTCAACAAGATTTAGGATGTCACTGGACATCAGAAACAAACCTGGACTATTTCAGTGAGAAATAGTCTCAGTCCTAAGTTGTTCTTTCCTCAAAACTGAAGGAAAAGAATTGTCCATATTCCCTTTTTGCCTCAATATTAATAAATACAGTTTATTTCCTCTAGAAGCATGTCCTATTTCAACCCAGCAGGCCTCACCTTTTATTCAGTTTGAAGGCAGTTTTTATCCTTGAACTTTTGGCATCTTCCTCAAGTGAAAGCTCATGCATACTCCTTGACTCTACCTAACACTGCTCAGTCTCACCATGGGTGGGCAACCATAGTTTGTGTTCTGAAATTGGACGTCTCTGTGGGCAACATGAAGGGTAACGTGGAAAAACTTATAGGGACATGAGAAAAAGAATATGGGGGTTTTCAACTGTGAGAGAAGACCACACACAGAGTCCCATGTGGATTGCACCTTGGATCATCTTCAAAAAATTGGAAGTTGCATTCCCTCCAGCTATGTGTAGGCCTGGTTTAATTAAATGTAGGCCACAAATGGGCTGGCAGACACAATGTTGAAATGCTGTAGGTTTCTGTGGTAGAAATCTCTCGTACTTCCATATTCCCTGATAACATAGTGCATGTGAGCTGTACAACCTGAATGTTTGGCAGAAAGCTCCATCTGTTTTTCCATAATTTTAAATTTAAAAGGAAAACCTCAAATGTGTTTTGACACAAGCATGCTCTTTTCCTTCCCCACATTTTGAAACTGCTGTGTTTGGAAGCTAATTAAATCCATATGCTTCTGATTCATTTACAGTTAACTCATCAAAATGTTGTTTTGTAATAGCCATTTGAAGTCCAAGGCGCCTCTCTTAAGTCTTTTTTTTTTTTTTTTCAAAAACCAGGAAGCTAAATTTTGCCAGCCAACAGCAGAGTTTGCATACCAAAAGATTCCAGTATGGTTCAAGATAATGATCCTCGGCTCAGGACACTCACTGGTTCTTCAGAACTGTCCTAGTATGCCTTGCCAAAACGGGTTGTAATTTTGAAACTTTCAGGTTTGGAAGACGCTCGCTCTTCAGCATGACGGAAAGCAATTTCTACAAGAAAAAAAAATAAATATGTCAAGATTTGTAAGCCCAAAGAGAAAAATTAATTAAATAGCAGTTGGGTGGTTCTTTCCATTTTTAACTTAGAACTCTAATCAGTTTAGGTTCTAAAAGTGAAATTCCATACTAATTCTTACCCAGGATACAACAAACTCTATGTCACCAAATTTTGCTTTCCGACCTTATTTATGCTTTAATAAATATTATCCATTTACTATTATCTAGTAAGTCTCCTGATTCTCTGGAGTTTGACTCTGTGGTTGACTTACTATTTGGGTCCTATAGTGAGGATGGCAAAGGATAGGACAGGATTCAGACCAGTTGTTCATGAGTTGTACTTCATGTGATGGTATCTAACTATAGCAACACAACAGAGGCTGTAAAACAAAACATTAAATGTTGTGTACCATTAAATTATAACTGACCCATATTTGACCCTCCAACGGATTTTAAGAGGCAATAAATAGCATGGGAGGAGATTTCCCACCATTTACCTGAAGAACAGCTGGTGGGTTCACAACACATGTCTTTGTGTCTGGCAGCACAAACCTGGTGGCCTAGTTGAAGGCATACAGTTAGAATCCACCAGCTGCTCCACCACAGAAAGATGAGCAAGCTCCTCCTGTGTGATTCACTGCCTCTGAAAATCTTCTAGAGAGTCAGCTATTGGTAGGTTCCTACTCCATAGTACACAACAAGAAGCCACCAGATCTCCCTAAATAAGTTGTTGTTGTGCACTCTTAAGTCATAACCAACCCATAACTGACCCTCTAGCAGTAAATCAGGAGGAGATTACCCAACTTTCTCCCAAGGAGCAGCTGGTAGGTTCAAACCAGGTGCCTTTGGTTTGACAGCACAATTCCTTACCACTAGAGCTTTAGAGCTCCCTTCTTTAACAGATTGTTGTGGAGTAAACCATGGAGTCAGAACTGACTCATAGATGACCCTTCAGCAGGTTTTCAGAGACAGTAAATCACATGGAAGAATGTCTATCCTTCTCCTGTGAAGCAGTTGGTGGATTCAAATCATATGCCTTTGGATTGCAGTGCAGTTTCTAAAATTGGTTTTGTCCAATTAAAAAGCAAATTTTTTTCTGGGGTAAAAGATTACCTCAAAGACAATTTTATTGCCCTATTAATCAGTTTCATATCTTAGCAATCTTACTTCAAATCTCTACCTTTAATTGACCCTTTATTTTCTCTTTAACTGACTACACCAGTTTCTTTTTTTT
>NW_006399988.1:117074-122252 GCF_000299155.1 Elephantulus edwardii
TATCCAATCTGCTACTCTTTTTCTCTTCAGTGGAGCATTTAATCCATTCACATTCAGTGTAATCATTGATAGGTAGGGTTTTATTGCTGTCATTTTGTTCAATTCTTTTTGGTGTTGTTGCTAATTACTTTGGTCCATCCTGTTTTCTGTGGCATCTCTGTTTCCAGGACGTCTCTCAGTGTTTACTGTATGTGTATATACTTTTTACTATGTTGTGGAAATTCTCCTTTATTCTTATTTTGATGAGTGTTTTAATCAGGGAAGGGTGTTGGATTTTGTCCAAGGCCTTTTCTGCATCAATTGATAGGCTCGTGGTTTTTGTTCTTTTCTTTGTTAATGTGATGAATTATATTGATTGTTTTTCCTATGTTGAACTATCCTTGCATACCTGTTATGAATCCCACTTGATCATAGTAAATTAGAGTCTATTAGCCAGAATTTTATTTAGGATTTTTCAGGTATGTTCATGAGATATATGGGCTATAGTTTTCTGGTTTTGTGGTGTCTTTAACTGGCTTTGGTATCAAGGATATGTTTGCTTCTTAGAATGAGTCTGGGAGAATTCCATCTTTTTCTATTTTCTGAAATAGTTTATGCAGAATTGTTGACAGTCTTCTCTGAATTTTTTATTAATTTCATTTGTAAAACCTTTTGGTCCAGGGCTTTTTTTGGCTGGAAGTTGTTTTATTACCTTTTCAATTTCTTCTTTTGTAATGGGTCTGTTCAGGGTATCAATTTCAGTTTGTGTCAGTTTAGGGAGGTTGTGAATTTCTGAGTGTGTGTCCATTTCCTCTAGGTTTTCATATTTGTTTGAGTATAATTTTTCATACTATTCCATTGTTAAACATTTCATTTTAATTGGTTCTTTTGTAACATTGCCTATTTTGGTTTTTAATCAGATTGTGTCTTTTCCTTCTTTTTCCTTGTTAGTTTTGCTAGTCGTTTGTCAATTTTATTGACCTTTTTGAAGAATCAACTCCTAGTTTTGATGATTGTTTCAATTGCTTCTCTGTTTTCCTTTTCATTTATTTCTGCCTTAATTTTTATTGCTTCAGGGTTTTTAGAGTGTGTTGGGTTTTCTCACTGTTCTTTTTCAATTTGTTGGAGATGTTGGTTTAAAGAATTAATGGTCACTTTTTCCTGCCTTTTGATGTGTTTGTTTATTGACCTCTGATTACTGCTTTGGCTGTTTCCCAGATATTTTAGTAAGTTATGTTTTCATTGTCATTTGTTTCAAGGAACTTTTTTATTTCATTTTTTTATTTCTCCTAGTACCCACTCATGTTCAAGCAAGGTGGTGTTCAGCTTCCAAATGTATGGGTTTTTTTCTCCTTTATGCTCTTGTTATTTATTTCTAATTTTGTAGCATTGTGGTCCGAGAAGATGCGTTGTATTATTTCCATGTTTTTTAATTTACTGATGCTTGCCTTGTGTCCTAAAGTGTGATCTATTCTTGAGAATGTTTCATGCACCTTGGAGAAGAAGGTATACTGTGCTTTTTGGGGTGCATTAGCCTGTAAATATCTATGAGATCGATTTGGTTCATTATGTGGTTTAATTCTTCAGCATCTTTGTTGAGTTTGGTTCTGGTAGTTCTACCTTTTCTTGAGAGTGGTGTATTGAAGTCTTCAACTATTATAGTGGTGTTATCTATTTCCTTTTTCAATTTTATTGTTTGTTTTATATATTTTACACTTCTATAATTTAGTGCATAGATATTTCTTATTGTTATGTCCTCTTGTTCTATTGACACATTAATCATAATATGTTGACCTTCCTTGTCCTTATGATGGTTTTTTCATTGAAATTTATTTTATCAGAGATTAATATTGCTACTCCTGCTTTTTTCTGGTTGCCATTTGCTTGTTATATTTTATTCCCACCCTTTTATTGTTAGTCTTTCTTTATCTTAATTTTTCAAGTGTGTCTCTCTTGTAGATAGCATATTGATGGATTTTGGGTTTTTATCCAATCTGCTACTCTTTTTCTCTTCAGTGGTGCATATAAACCATTTCCATTTATTGTGATTATTGAGAGGCAAGGTTTTATTGCTATTATTTTGTTGAGTTCTTTCTGGGGTTGTTGCTATTTACTTTGATCCATGCTGCTTTCTGTGGTACCTCTGTAAGAAGGATGTCTCTTAGTGTTTCCTGCAATGCTGGTCTTATTTTCGCAAATTCCCTTAGATTCTGTTTTTCTGGGAATATCTTGATCTCCCCTTTATACTTAATGGACAATTTTGCTAGGTACTATATTCTTGGTTGACAGTTGTATTCTTTGAGTGTTTGATATATGTCATTCACCGCCTTCTCGCTCACATGGTTTCTGCTGAGAAATCGGTACTTTATCTTATCTACTCTCCCTTATAGGTTCTGGCAAATTTGACTATGATTATGTCTTGGTGTTTTTCCTTTGGGGTCTATTCTATGTGGTGTTCATTCACCTTCTTGAATATATATCCTTTCATTCTTCATTATGCCTGGGAAGTTTTCTTCTAGTAATTCTTTCACAAAATTTTTTGGTGCCTTTTCTTGCTTCTTCCTGTTCTAGGATTCCTATTATGTACATATTACTTCTTTTGATCGTGTCCTACATTATTTTTATGTTTTCTTCTTTTCCTTGCTTTTTGATTCAGCTTTTTGCTCTAGCGATCAGTGATGACAATTCTACCTTTTATTTAACTGCTTCTGTGTTCCATTTTTTCATCTCTGTTCATGTGTCCCTCAATCACGTTGATAGCATTTGAAACATTTGACCTCCTCTTTTGGATTGTGGTTTCTTGTTTTTCCAGAGCCTCGAATACCTCGTTTGTTTTATCTGCAATGTTTGGGGTTTGATAGGTTTGTGGGAGTTTTTTTAAGCTCCTCCTGGTTTTTGCTTGCAATATCCTGTAATTCCTCAAGTTTGTCTTTCACCCATTGAAAATATTCAACTGTTGTTCTTTTAAATTCTGTTTCGGAAAGCTCCATTAGACTTTATGGCCTTCAGAAAATCTATTGAGATTGTGTCACTTTGGGGGGATGACATCTTGCTTTAGCCTGCTTCTTTCATCTGAAGTCACTTCTCCAGAAGAGAGTTGGGTAGACACATGTGAAGATGCAAGTAGGGTGGGTGCACACAAAGACGCACATGGAGGCATTGGGTGCACACACAGACTTGGGAGGTGGGGGCGCGTGTGTGGGGACCTGAATGGAAAACCAGGAAGCCTTGGTTTTCCCCTCATAACTGGGTCTGCCACCTCAGTCAAGCTCCACATTGTTTCACTCCATTCTGTTTAAAGTGAAGGGGTCCCACGTTGTTCAGCAATCAACAGTGATCTTCCCTAAGTACTTCATTCAAATTCCTGCTGTCCTGTTTGCTCCTGGTGAGTGGGTCACACCACCGCTCACTGTTCCCTGCTGAGGCTTGTTGCTTCCTGCTAAAGCTTACTGCCCCATGGCTCCAAAACTAATTGTTTTAATTGCGCTTTAGTTTCTAAACTGAAATCTTTGCACTTCATCTCTCTGAAAAGGTCCCTAACAGCATACTTTCCTAATCGAATTTGTCATTTTATTTCCTGTATGCTGATTCCAAGAGTTTTGATTGTGGACTTGAGCAAGCTGAAGTTGTTAACATTCTCAATCTCTTCTCCATCTTTCGTGGTGCTGCTAATTTGCGCAGTGGTGAGGATCTTTGTTGTCTTGATGTTGAGCTTCAATCTGTTTTAAAGACTATCATCCTTGAATTTCTGCAGCAGATGCTTCATTCCTCCTGAGTTTCAGGAAGGAAGATCAGTCTCAGATTAGAACCATGTTTAATTCTGGAGTAACATGTAAGAGGCACTCCACTACATTTTATCAGTAACAAAGTTGACATTTTGACCTTCATCTGTCTGATAGCTACAATTCTGTCAATGGTTATAGACTCAGTAGGGAAGAGATGTATGATATACTCACATCATTAAACTCCAACAAGTACAAAGTTTATGTTTTGTGAGTCCAAGACAAACTATATGGAAACAAAGCTCCAAAATAATAGCATTCAAGTTGACTATTGGTGGATGCTTTTGTTTCCTGCCCGGGGGTTGGGGGGTGGATTACTGAAACAAATAGGAATATGGCTCCCTCCTTCACACTTTTAATATTTAATTGAAATTTTCCTTTACAAAATACACCTTGCTATAATTTGTCTTATTTACCATAAATCATAATTACACTAAAAGGCTGCTTTAATTCTGCCTGCATTAATTCAAGACAGTGTATTTCTACTTCGCACTTACTCATTCATTGTCATCAGCCCAGAACTAATTCATAGCTGGCACTGCAGTGGGTTTCTGAGGCTGTAAATCACACAGAAGGAGTTTGTCCATCTACTCCAGCAGAGTCACTGGTGGATTCAAACAGCCAGAGAGGTTCTCCCTTTGGGTTAATATTCCCTATGTAATACATCACCAGAGCTCCCTCTGCTTGGCAATAATGATTCTAAATATAAATAAAAACACAAGCACATACATATATAGTAGTTCGAGAGTTTTGTTTACACAGATTAATGTTTCTCAAAATGTTGCCATTATGATTAATGTTCACTTACAGAATATTTTCTGAACATTTCCCTCCTATACTTTCTCTGCATGAATTTTAATACAAGAACCATATGTTATTGATGTTATTGTTAGATGCTATCTGGTTGATAAAGCTTAAAGCAACCCTATGAACAGCAGATTAGAACTTTACACTATACTGCATCATCTTCATGATCTTCCCTATGCTTCAGCCTTCAGTCATTGTTATAGTCCCCGTATCTATCCTTGAGGGTTTCCCTCATTTTTGTCAGCCCAATAAGTTTCACAGTATGATGTATTTTTCCAAGGACTTGCACCGCCTTACAACATGCCCAAAGTATGTGAGATTAAGTTTCACCATCATTACCTACTAAAAGAACCCTGCTTGCACCTCTGCCAAGACAGAATTGCTTGCTCTTCTTGTAATATATGAAATAGTAAATATCCTCATAAAATCTGCAATTCAAGACCCCTGTTATTTCTTTAGTCTTTCTTCCTCATTTCCAAAATTTCAAATACATATAAAGCAATTAAAAACAAACAAGACCGGTCCTTAGAGAGGGACATCATGCTTGGGAGGGTGGAGGGACGGCGCAGGAGAGGAAGGCCCTCTATGAGGTGGATTGATTCAGTGACTG
>NW_006399988.1:129727-131468 GCF_000299155.1 Elephantulus edwardii
GTATTCTAATGTTAGCTTTTTTATTTTAGTTGGGTCTGTTGTGATGTTACCTGATTCATCTCTTATTCGGATTATTTGCGTCTTCTCTCTCTTTTCTTTTGTGAGTTTTGCTAGTGGAATATCGATTTTGTTCCCCCACCTGCCTATTTAGGCTGCTACATTGCTATGAAGCTAAATAGGTTTCAGTAGTGTGTCAAAGCTAACACAGATGAGAAAGGTCTGGTGTTCTGCTCCCCCCAAAAAAATCCTATGGAACTCAGTGGGCCATTGTGTGTGTGGTCATCATGAGAGTGCCAACTACCAGCAATGACATTAATTGGAACCTCTGTCTCCATTGTAGGAAATAAAGGTAAAAAGAGTCAAAGTTGGTCTTTTCTCAGTGGCTATAAGAAGTAGTTGATCCCAACCCTCTGGAGTAGCACTAAAAAGAACACAGCTATTTTATAAATGTTCTTCCTTGAGAGGAGCTGAGCTCACTGCCTGAGGAAATTACTGCAGGGGGTGTCTGCAGAGGGCCAGCCAGACGTGGCTTTAAAACATCTGAAACAGCCGACAGTATCAGAACTCTTTTCTAGTATTCACATTCCTTTCAAATGGTCTCATGAAAAACAAACATTCACTCCATTCTAAAAAAATGCAGGCACTCTGGAAGGAAATAACTACCCACTTAGCTCCTTAGCCTCTCTGAGGAACTGGCTCAAATATTGATTGCTAAAAAAAATAAAAACAAAAAAAAATATATTGATTGCTTCTGACACAGGTGATCTCTGAGGGCACTGCCATGCTTGAGGCTATTCAGGGGATGGGCACCACTTCCAAGACAGAATATCCTTCCAGACTCTGCTCCAAGAGACCTGACCTGTCTAGGTGGTGAAAGTAAGTTAGGGTCAACAGTCCAGCCTAGGTCCACTCTCAGCCACTCTGCTTCCAAGAGATAGTGGTCAGGGTCTGTGCTGTCAATGGAGTAGCCCCCTCATTTTACCCCAAGATCTACATTATGAAAAGGAAAGAGGGGCTGTGCTTGAAGCCACTGGGAATCAGTGGTAGTTCAGTAGTAGAATTCTCTTCTTTCATGAAGGAGATACAGGTTTGGTTTTTGACCATGATCTTTTACATAAAGCCCCACCTGTCTTTTCTGTTCACGTTTGCACAATACTTCAATGCTAAAAAAATTTTAGTAAAGCCTCAAAACTAAAATGGATAAGAGGGAAGGCCTTGGAAGCTGCTTCTGAAAATCTGCCATTGAAAACCCTATGGCTCACAAGGGCCATAACCAATCATGAAAATGAAATGGAATCTACTAGAGTGTCATGCTCTTCTGCATTGAGCCATGGGTCAGGCACCGACTACATAGGCTCTAATAAGATTACAAGCTTGAAATCTTATATTTTGAAGACTAAAGTTGATCCATTCTTTAATTTTCTTATCTATTCTAATTTGATTAGCCAAAAATGGAAATAAAATCATTATTTAATTTATGATAAAAGAACCTTGCCTATGGGTTTATTGTAAGGTTATTTAAATAAATCTTAAACCATTATTTCCCTTAGGTTATCATTTTAGAACATTCTAATGCCTGCTTACTATGAATGTTTAAATCAATGCATTAATTTAATTCTTTTAAGGAGAAATAAAAAAAAAACAAATTAGATAAGGATCCAAAATCAACACTTTTAATATAATCATGCAAGAAATCAAAAGAGAGATCCAAGATGGTGGCGGAGGCAGAGACAGCATGGTG
>NW_006399988.1:131568-136839 GCF_000299155.1 Elephantulus edwardii
CTATGAGTCGCAGGCGACTCGACAGCACATAACAACAACAACAACCATAGGGTCAAACACTATGAACGAACAATCTTCCTAAAAATCAGACCAATCCAATTATTATGCAGACAGAACAAGGGAACACTGCAAAGTTTAAAATTATGAAAGGTGTGTGTTAGGGTTTTATCCTTTCTTCATAGCTTTTTAATCTGTACGCTGAGCAAATTATTCAAGAAACTGGGCTCTATGAACAATGTAGCATCAGATTTGGAAAAAGACTCACCAATAACCTTCATTATGCAGATGACAAACTCTTGCTTGCTGAGAATGAGGCATACTTGGAGTAATTTCTTCAGAAGATCGAAGACTGCAGCCTTCAATATAAATTGCATCTCAATGTAAAGAAAACAAAAATTCTCCCTCCTGGACTGATAGGCAACATCATGACGGATGGAGAGAAGATTGAGACTGTAGAAAACTTCACCTTACTTGAATGTACAATCAATGCATTTGGTACTAGCAGTTAGGAGATTAGGAGATGTATTGCCCAGGGATAGTCTTTAGTTGGGGACATCTCCAAATTATTAAGTAGCAATGATCTGATATGCACTGATTGAAGCCATGGCTTTTCAATCACTTGTTATGCATCTGAGAGCTGGACAGAAGAATTGATGTTTTTCAATTGTAGTGCTGGAGAAGAATGCTAAATATTCCATGGACTGACAAAAGAACAAACATGTCTTGAAGAATGTGCAGCAAGTAAGGTCGTTGGACAAAAAGGTGATGAAGGTTTGTCTCATACACATTGGGCATGTTTCAAGGAGAGGTTACTTCTTGGAGAAGGACATTATGTTTGTGAAGGTGGAAGAGAGGAAACCCCTTAACCAAGTGGACTCACACAGAGACTGTAGCAATGTACTTAGAGTGTCAGAGATTGTGAGTATGATACAGGAAAGGATAGTATTCAGATTTGTTGTTCATATGGTCACTATGAGCTGTATTCAACTTGATGGCACCTAAAACCAGCAACAATATGTATTATAAATCCTATTATGTTAATGAAGTAGTTAGGTAATGACATGATCATCCCCCATGGTATGATCTGATATGATCATATAATCAATTAACAACCCAAAAGATGACTAAGGTAGGATGCAACACACTTTATCAGCTCATATCCCTGATCAGATCAGATGTAAAGATAGCTTTCATGGCTATGACCTCCATCATCTTCTACCTTACAAGAAACAAAAGGAAAGTGATGGGAACAGAGACAGGGGGACTTACTATCACTAAGTAAGGAGAGCTCATATAAAAATATGTCCTTTGGCCCCAGAGGAAAATTGATACCAAGACATATCTTCCTTAAGAACCAACACAAAAAGAAACACCTTCTGGAATGGATACCTTAGGTTCAGACTTCTAACCTGTAAAACTAGGAGAAAATAAATTTATGTTTGTCAAAAGCACACACAACATTTCTGTTATAACAACATGAACTATCTAACAAACTCATTAATGAAATCCTATTACTTTATAGTTCATATGGAATATTAACTTCAACCATCAAAAAAATGTCTCAAAGCTACTGGTTGCCAATACTACTGGTACTCAGCTCATGGGTCCCTACTTCTACTTTCTATTCTATAACGCATGTTGTTGTTGTTATGTGCTGTCAAGATGCTTGCAACTCATAACCACCCTATGTACAACAGCCCTATACCCTGCTCTATCTTGTGCCAATCTTATTGTCTCTGACACTCCTACCTCTATTATTGAATCAATCCATCTCATCAAGGGCCTTCCTCTCTTGTGCTTACTGTTCCTCCACCCTCCCAAGCATTATGTCCTTCTAATGTATGTCTTCTGTCTTTGTGTATATGCTTCTGCAATACTCCACTCTAACTGTTTGCTTTCTTTCCCTATGTATTTCTCATTCTGAGTCACCAGGAAATAGGACTGATTGGGTCAATAGTCTCCTCATTTTAGGACACTACTGTAAGGTGAAACTTTCTCTTCAGTATCTTGATCTTGTAACTCTAGTTAGAACTCCAAATGAGAGGAAGAAGCAAGTGAAAACAACAAAGGAACGATTTTCATCTTCTAGCATATAAGCCCTAGCAAAGTTAGTCTACACTGTCCACTCAACATTACCCTTGTTTTGAGTCCTACTGGAGTTTCTCTTCACTTTCTGTAGTGAAGATTTCTCCAGTTGTCCTGTCTTATACTCATCAAAACAGAGACTCATTACATAGAAAGAGAAAAGAAAGAGAGAGAGGGGGAAAGGGAACAAATATTTTAACATCTCTAAAATTACAAACTCAAAACTCTTAAGATTCCCTGAGTAAGGCCATCGTGCTTAGTAAAATAGAAAGTCACCAACAAAAACAGAAGATCCTAAACAAGATGGATCAGCACAGAGGTTACAAGAATGGGATCAAGCAAAACGATGATTAGGAGGATGGCTTGGGACCAGGTATGTTTCATTTTGCTGTATTTAATAGAATTCTATTCATCAACTGATTATTCAGGAATATTCCATTGATTATTCATCAAATTATCAGAGCATTGGCTAGATACC
This sequence comes from Elephantulus edwardii, assembly GCF_000299155.1. NCBI lineage: Eukaryota > Metazoa > Chordata > Mammalia > Macroscelidea > Macroscelididae > Elephantulus > Elephantulus edwardii. Next base: position 134,132 of record NW_006399988.1, read on the forward strand.
ATGCCACAAGATAAGTGCCTCAGGTAAGAAGACACTCAAAATTCTACTGGGGTAGAGTTGCTGGGATAGAGTCTACTACCTTGATGACATGGATGGAGTAAACCTTTCATCCAATTAAGGACCTTCTTTTGCTTATTATGCATGACTCAAAATGAGTATCAACAGTTGCAAACACAAGAACATGGAATGTACAAAATATAAATATAGGATAATTGGAAGTTGTAAAAAATTAAATGAGGCACATCAAGATGGACATCGTAGGCATTAATGAACTGAAATGGATTGGTATTGGCCATCTAGAATCAACCATTTGATTTATTATTCCAGGAATGACAAATTGAAGAGGGATGGTGTCACATTCATGATCAAAAAGAACATTCTAAAGTACAATAGTGTCAGTGATAGAATAATATCTACACCCCTACAATGAAGACCAGTGAATACTATTCAAATATACTGCTCTGGGGAACAGTGTGTAAGCTCTGTTATTAGCACTTTCAATAAGACTGTGGAGATGATCTTACAGTAACTCTCATTTTAAAAGTGGGAAAACTAAAAACGAAGAGGTTAAATAAGTTATTTAAGGCCTCCAACCTGGTACGGTATATAGGCATAGAGCAAATTAGACAGTCTGGCTTGAGAACATTCGCATTTAATCAGCAGGTAATGATGTTTCTCTGCAGGTGACTCTCAAAAACACTTGGTTAATGAAGGCTGATATTTTGAAATTATTAAAATGAAATGTGAGTGTTTTGATCTGCTAAGCATCACTCCGCAGATATAATTCACTTTGCTTGGTCCAGAAAGCAATCCATTTTCCCCAGGCTGCTTCCCTGCCACCTTCCTTGTACCTCCCAACTCATCATTTCTTTCTTTTCCCTCTTCTAACAGAGGCTGTTAATTGATAAGAGGGCTCTGGTGGCTCAGTGATAAGGAATTGCACTACTAACCCAAAGGTACATGATTCAAATCCACCACTGCTCTCCAAAAGAAAGATAGGTAATCTCCTGTGTCATTTATGTTGTTGTTGTTGTTGTTGTTGTTGTTGTTGTTGTTGTTGTTAAGTGCCGTCGAGTCGCAGGCAACTCATAGCGACCCTATGAAGGAGAGTCCTCAACACTTGTGTGTGTCTCATCCTCTCTGCAGGTTCATAGGGTTCCCGGAGACAAGCTATTATGGAAGTGGATGCTGCTCCTGCTTCCAAGCTTGTTTTAATAGGGGAGTTTCACCTTACACTGTCTGCCATGGGTAACCAACCATTAACACATTTGACACATCAGTGTCACAGTGGTCAGCCTCACAACAACCACAAGATACCGCTTTACGGCAAGTGGACACACCAGGGCTATACGACCTAGAGGAATGTTGGAGCAAAAACAATGAAAGACAGGCCTGAGGGACGCGAATTAAAACTCACCCACCTCTGGCTTGGTTGCATCGCTTTCAGCCTACTGGGCCAGCTGATCACTCTCTATGTTGATGTTATTGTTGTTAAGTCGAGTCACAGGTGACTCATAGCGACCCTATGAAGGAGAGTCCTCAACCCTTGTGTTGTGTCATTTACAGCTTCTTAAAATCCATTGGAGGATCAGCTGAATTGCTTCTGACTCAACTATACATACAACAACAATTAATGGCAAAAATTGTTCAGTGGTAGAATTCTAATCTCCCATATAAGGGACACAATTTCTATTCCAGGTAAATACACTTTATTTTTTTTTTTCCCAACAGATTGGCTTTTTTATTGTTTTTCAAATTGTGAGCAAAGAAGTAGCAACAAAATCTACCTAAAAATCTTCACAAACCAAGGTAAGTCTAATTAATCTCCTAGGGATATAAGAATTTTAAAAACTAGTACACAGCAGAAAATTAATGTTTAACAAAATCAGTAAAAACATACATATCTAGCCTTCATAGAGTACACACCTAGACTTCATAGCCCAGGCCTCCCACACATGACTCTAGTGAGTATGTATGATGTTCAAATATTTCCCCTCTGTTAACATCTTTGAGCTCTAGAGCAGACACAGTGGGGGAAGCAGAGCACCTATTATTGAATTTCTTTTTTCCTGATATAGCTTTCTGTGTTTCTAAAATATTTGACTGTTATTATAAGAAGTCCCTTTTCTTTTATAACCTGATTTCCACGTGGGTCTACTTTGGCTTGCCTTGATTTGCTTATTAAAATTTTCTCTGCCTAATGTTCTCTTTCAGTCTTCAATGCGTGGGATTATATTTCTTCTTCAAAGAAAAATTGCCCACACAGTTTAGTGTATATAATTTGAGACATTTTTCTGCACAATGGCCAGTACAAAAGAAAGCTGTCTCAACATGTGTTTTTGAAGCTAAAAACACAATTTTGAGACAAAAGTTTTAGGAACCCTTGGATACCCAGAGCCAAAAAAATTACAATTACGGCAGCAGCATGGCCTCCCACCTGCCTTCACAGAAGAGCTACTGCCTTCTAACAAGACAGTTTGGAGATCAGAGCCACCTCACACCCATAATCATATATGTCTCATGACTTCATTCATAAACAGCAACTGCTGAGCAGACTTCCTTCTCAGGGAGATCTCAGGAGGTTGTATTTAATCCTATCTTCAGCAAATTATTTCCCTACTAATGATGAATCAGAGGAAATGTAGGACAATACGATTTCTTTGTAGATTTATATTTGTGTGTGTCTCTGTGTGTGTGTGTGTGTGTGT
>NW_006399988.1:141211-141868 GCF_000299155.1 Elephantulus edwardii
ATAAAATAAAGATTTAAGAAAGAAAAAAGATAAATATATAACATCTAAGTACAAAGTCACACATACAAGGGGCTTGGAAAAGGACATCATGTTGGAAAAGGTTGAGGGTCAGCTAAAGAGAGGAAGACTCACAACAAGATGGATTGACACAGTGATGATAGCAATGGGCTCAAGTATATGAGAAATTGTGAGGATGGTGCAGGATTGGGTACGTTCCAGATCTTCTCTTAAAGGAGCTAGTGTGAATCATAATCAACTTAACAGCATCTAAGAACAACTTGAGGAATAGAAACCATAAAACAAAAGACTAATCATTTTACCATCAAGTTGATTCTGACTAATAGCATACCCATGAGTTACAAAGTTTTCTTGACCACAAAGTAGAATGGCCAGTTCTCTTCTCCAGGTCACCACTGGGCGGTTTCAAATCACTAATTTTTTAGGTTAGTACGTGAGTCTATCCATTCTCAGGTCGCATAGAGGGGGAAAGAAAGAAATCTTGACAGCAGGAGAAGTGGGAAAGCCAGGTGTCCCTGAAGCCCTCTGCCCACTTCCCAGGTAACCTTGGAGTGCCAAAGACAGCACAGGATACATTTGGGCCCTCGGGATGCAAGAAAAATCTATCTACACACCAGTTCTACAGGACAAATCACCTTC
>NW_006399988.1:145378-147074 GCF_000299155.1 Elephantulus edwardii
CTTTTCAGCAGGAAGTAGCTAAGAGAATACGCCATCCCCTTTGCCTTATGAATCAGGGTGAAGTCTCTCTCAGGGAGGAGTGATAGGGGATGGCAAAGGACACACTGACAAAGGAGATTCATCAGAACTGGCTTTGACAAGCACTGTGGCAATTGGACAATTAAAACAGACATTCAAGGGGTGGGGGAAAGAAGAATGAACTGGGGAGGAGGGTAGAGAAAACAGTGCAACAATCAATGAATGAAAACCCAAAATCTCTGTAAATGTTCAAGATGTTACTATATTTGACTATTTAAGTTGTGTAAATGCCTCCAAAATGGAGCCCAGCAGTAGTTAAATTCGTTTGTTCCTGAGATTCTTACTGTAGATTAGCACATTGAGATTGCTACTTGTACAGTAAGAGCTTATAGGTGGAGGGTCTGTGTGTATATGGTGTGTTTCTAGTATATGAGTGGTGTATGTCTCCATGCTGTGTGTCTATCTGGGAGGAGTGTGTGTGTGCTATGTGTTGTATAGATGTATGATATGTATGTGAGTGGTGTGTTTGTATGTGGTGTGTACATGTGTAGTGCATTTGTATGTGAGATGTTTAAATATATAGTGTTCTGGTATGTGAATGTTTGTGGGAGTGGCATGTGTAGCTGTAGTGTGCATGTATGTGATGTGCTGTGGTATGTTGATCTGCATGTGGCATGTGTTTATGGCATGTATTATATGACACATGTGATGTGTTTATATGTGGCATGTTTATGTCTGGTGTTTGTAGTGAATGTATGGTATGTGTAGTATGCATGCATGTGGCATATGTGTGATATATAGCTAGAGTTTCTGGCATGTGTGTGTGTTGTGGCTGTGAAATGTGAATTTGTATAAACTGTACCACTGCTTTGTACAGGGAGCTCTGGTATTCTAGTGGTAAGGAGTTTTAACTGCTCATTTTCCTTGAAAAATTTTTTCTTGTTCCCTGAAAGCTAGAAATCACTAGCTAACATGAATGACTAAGCACTCAGTTATTACCTGAAAACTGATGTTTGAGTACAAACAGAAGTGCCCTGGAAGATGGCCATGGCAATTTATTTCTAAAAATCAACTACTGGATACCCTATGGAACACAGTGCACATGTGGCATTATCACACACCAGAGTCAACTTTACAAGTGTTTTGCTTGTATCCAGAGAGATGCTCACAACATTGAGATTCAGTATATGTAGGGCGCACCTGAGTCAGTAGACAGCTTCAGAGCAGCTGCTTCAACATAAGTTAATCTTCTAGACAGTGAGAGGATAACAATATCAGAGTGATCAGTATTTACAGTGAAAAAATATTGGAAGTTGGACTTTTGAAATGACAGTCATAACATTTTAAAATCTTTCTTTCCTCTTTTGCACTTCTTCCCTTCTCCTTTCCCTCACGTTTTCTCTTCCCTCTTCCATTCCTTTTCTTCTTCTTTTTCTGCTCCTCCTTCCAGACATCTAGTTGACCACATATGATCACTTGTGTGTTGTTGTTGTTGTTGTTATTGTTGTGTGCCATCAAGTTGCTTGCGACTCATAGAAACCTATGTACAACAGCCCTAAAACCTGCTCTATCCTGTGCCAATCTCACTGCCTTCAACACACCTACCTCCATTGCCCCAGTCACTGAATCAACCCACCTCATTGAGGGTCTTCCCCTCCTGCGCTGTCCCTCCACCCTC
>NW_006399988.1:147804-149506 GCF_000299155.1 Elephantulus edwardii
CTTCCCAATTTTGAACCATGCAGTGTTTCCTTGCTCTGTTCTGATGACTGCCTCCTGGTCCAAGTATAGGTTTCACATTAGCACGATCAAGTGTTCTGGGATTTCCATTCTTCTCAGAGTCAGCCACAGTTTGTTATGATCCACGCAGTACAATGGCTTTGCGTAGTAAATGAAACACAGATATACATTCCTCTGGTATTCCCTGCTTTCAGGTAAGATCCATGTAATATTAGCTACAATATTCCTAGTACCACGACCCTTTCTAAATCCAGCCTGAACTTCTGGCAGTTATTTGTTGATGTGCTGTTCCAGTCATTTTTGGCTAATCATCAGCAGAATCTTGCTTACATGTGGTGTGAATAATATTGTTCTATAATTTCCACTCTGTTGGGACATCTTTCTTTGGAATGGGAACCAATATGGATCTCTTCCAGTCAGTTGACCGACTGGTTGTCCTCCAGAATTCCTGGCACAACTTGGTGAGCACATCTAGGGTAGCATCTGTTAGTTGAAATACGTCAATTTGCTTTATTTTTTGCTAATTCCTTCAAAGCAAATTGAACTTCTTTCTTCATCACCATAGGCTCTCACTCATATGTTGTTTCATGAAATTCTTCTGTGTCTGCCAATTCCATTCAGTACAGTCACCCTGTATACTCTTCCTGTCTTTTTTTAATACTTCTGGGATCATTTAATATTCTGCCTAAATCTCATCCACCCTCTCAATCCTAGCTCCACAATATGGAACCACAGGTCACTCTAAATGTGACTTTTAAAAATGAAACACACACACACACACACACAAGAAACACAAAGTTTTCTCATTTCTGATCCAGAAAATATTATGTGGGCAGTTGTAGAAGCTACGGTGAGTAGTTCTTTGTTTTGTTTCTCCATCATTTAAGCACAGCTAATTTTTTCTAAAACCAACTATTTTTAGCAATGCTGTTTCATTGCTTTAACTGTTGTCATATTTACTATGTCTAGGTCTTCTAGGGGCTCTGTCCCTGGGAGCGAGGCAAGCCAGGCTGGGCCTAGGGTTTGAGCCAGGAGGTGGCCTTAAGCCCAAAGACAGCTGGGAGAGGAGGTGGCCATGCTGTTCCTGGTTGGCTCCTCCCAGCATCTTGGGAAGTTCTCCTTGCCAGAAGGAGCATGGTGGTGTGAGCGCAGGAATTGTGGCAAGCTTTTGGAGTCAAGTGCTGTTCCAGGCACGTGTTTGACGTGCAGGTTTGCTCTGTCCCCGGGAGCAAGGCTAGCCAGAAACTCTATGTACAAACAGTGCTTAGGCTGTTCGTTCATAGGGTCGCTATGAGTCAGCTATGACTCGACAGCACCAAACAACAATAACAATGACAATGACAAAGAGAGAGCTACATTGGCCTAGTGGAAAGGAAGTTATGCTATCAAGCCGAAGGTGGGTGGTTTTCATCTGCAGCCCTCAGACAGGTTCAGATAGTTTTCCTGTCAAACATTCTTCTAGATGGTATAGCACTAGTCTGTGAGTTGCTGTACAGAGGTAACTCGTGGTTGCTGTGATACTGAAGACTGTTACAGTGATGTGTCAATTGTGGTAATGGGTACCCATGGTGGACAGTGTTGGCTGGAGCTTCCCAACTAAAACAAGCCTGGAAGCAGGAGCGGCATCCACTTCCGAAATGGCTTGCCTCCGGAAACTCTATGTACGAACAGTGCTCAGGCTGTT
>NW_006399988.1:157335-159049 GCF_000299155.1 Elephantulus edwardii
AGACCAGTGCTATTCCACCTAGAAGACCTGTTGTTGTTGTTGTTTGGTGCCGTCGAGTCATAGACGACTCATAGCGACCCTATGTAAAACAGCCCTAAACTCTGCTCTGTCCTGTGCCAACCGCACTGTCTCCGATACACTCATCCCTATTACCCCAGTCACTGAATCAATACACTTCATAGAGGACCTTCCCATCCTGCACTTTCCCTCCACCCTACCAAGCATGATGTCCCTCTCCAAGTTCCAGTCCCTCCAAAGTATGATAGATGGAGCCGCAGAATCCTTGCCTCCAGGGAGACGCCTGGTTTAACCCTTTCTAGGATGAATCTGTTTATTTTCCTAGCAGTCCATGGTACCCTCAATAATTTTCTCCAGCACCACTTCTCAAAGGGATCAATTCTCCTTCTATTTTCCTTAGTGACTGTCCAGCTTTCTGATGCATAACATGTAATTTCAAAGCCATGGCCTGTATCAGATGCACCTTAGTCTCCAGAGAGACACCATTATTCTTCAGTACTTTGGAGAGGTCCCTAACAGCAGACTTTCCTATGGTGATACGTCTGTTCATTTCCTGGCTACTGGTGCTAAGAGTGTTGACTGTGGAGCCAAGCAAACTAAAGATGTGAACAATCTCAATCTCTTCACTATCCATCCTGATGCTGCCGATTGGTCCAGTCGTGAGAATCTTTGTCTTCTTAATATTGAAAGTCAATCCATATTGGAGGCTGCAGTCTTTGACCCTCTGCAGCAAGTGTTTCAGGTCCTCCTGAGTTTCAGCAAGAAGGGTTGTATCATCTGCATATCGCAGATTGTTGATAGATCTTCCACCAATCTTGATCCCACATTTCTCCTCATAGAGCACAGCCTCCCGGATAACCTGTTCTGCATAGAGGTTGAAAAGGTATGGAGACAGGACAAATCCCTAGTGTACGTCCTTCCCAATTTTTAACCATGCCGTATTCCCTTGCTCTGTTGTGACAACTGCCTCCTGGTCCAAGTATAAGTTTTGCATTAGCACGATAAAGTGTTCTGGGAATCTCATTCTTCTCAGAGTCAGCCACAGTTTGTTATGATCCTTTGTGTAATCAATAAACACAGATAGACATTACTCTGATATCCCCTGCTTTCAGCTAAGATCCATATAACATCAGCTACAATATTCCTAGTACCACGACCCCTTCTAAACACAGCCTGGACTTCTGGCAGTTCTCTGCTGATGTGCTGTTCCAGTTGTTTTTGGAAAATCTTCAGTAGAATCTTGCTTGCTTGTGAAATCAATGATATTGTTCTAGTTTCCACACTCTGTTGGGTCACCCTTCTTTGGGATGGGAACAAATATAGATCTCTTCCAGTCAGTTGGCTAAGTGGATGTTCTCCAGATTTCTTGGCACAACTTGGTGAGCACGTCCAGGGCAGCCTCTGTTAGCTGAAAAATGTCAATTGGTATACCATCTATTCCTGGGGCCTTATTTTTTTGCTATTTCCTTCAAAGCAGCCTGAACTTCTTTGTTCATCACCATATGCTCTTGCTCATATATTTCACGAATTTTTTCTGTTTCTGCCATTTCCTTTCGATACAGTGACTCAGTATTTTCTTTTCATCTTCTTTTAATACTTCCTGGGTCATTTAATATTCTGCCTAAAGCATCCTTGATTATAGCAACTCGAAGTTTGAATTTGTTCTTCAGTTCCTTGAGCTTAAGAAATGCTGAGC
>NW_006399988.1:159998-161034 GCF_000299155.1 Elephantulus edwardii
CTACCTCTTAGTGGTAGTGTCCAAACCTTGTGCTCCATTGGCCCCCTAGTCCCTTGCTTTTCTCCCCTTCCCCTGCCCCACTTGCCGCTCCACCACCATGCACCTCAGCTCCCACCACAGCCCTGTGAACTGAGGGCACCACCTCGGATCCAGCCATCACCCGGAGCTATCAGCCAAGCTGTTGTGGAGCTAACCTGTCAGGAGAAAGTCCGGTAGGATCTTGGCTGTGTTTACTGGGGCATTGCTGATTACCTGTGAGAGTAGCTAAAGGCGTGCCCACTGGTGGGGAATTTGCCTGAGCTCTCTTGGGATACACCAGCTGCCCAAAATGAGCCAGCCAGCTGGCTTCTGTGGACTGTGCAGGCCAACCAGAGTCTAGTGGGTCGGTGGGAATTTGACCTTGACTTTGAGGATCCTGTCGGATCCAGGACCCTGCTGGAGAAGGGGCTGTTGTGGGAGGGCACCTGTGTAAGTGCCACTAGGTAGGGAATACTGAGAAAACCACTGGGTAGGAAACACACTGCAGAAATTTGAGTAGGGACCCCAGTCGTGAGCACACTGAGACAGCAGAGTTTTGAGCAAGGTCCCCCAAGTGTTTGACCCGCCCTTGTGATCACCTAACCCTTTGCCTGCCTCACTCCATTTGATCCACACCAGTGCCTACACGTCTGGGTAGTCAACTTGGCTTTAAATGGGAGCACATTGACCTGTCTTAGCAACAAGAGATTAGGCAGGCTCTGAACTGATATTTTTCTGAAGTCATAAAGTCAGAGAAATGCACAATTTCAGTAGCTGCCCAACTGATCTCAAGAGCATTGTCTTCAGATCAAGAATACATGCCAATGTCTCGAAGAAAGCAAACTATCCCACAAAATACACAAGAGCAAAGCAAGATGTCACTTACAAAGGGCGACACAGTTCCAATGGATTACCTGAAGCCAGAAATTCTCACGGAACTTTCTGACAGAATTTAAAAGAGGAGTGACTGAATATATGCAATGGATGAAAGACAAACTTGATTAATTACAGGATACTA
>NW_006399988.1:161976-163009 GCF_000299155.1 Elephantulus edwardii
ACCTGAAAAATGAAGATAAAGACAGGCTAAAAATAAAAGGATGCGGAAAAATATACCAAGCAAATGGCAACCAGAAAAAAACAGGAGTAGCCATATTAATCTCTGATAAAATAAATATCAATGTAAAAACCATCACAGAGGTGCGCAGCTTGCAGGCTTACCCTCAGCCCAGGGGCACATTCTCCGTGACCCCAGCACCTCCCCTAGATGGCTTTTCCTGTGTACCTGCAATATGCCTCTTCACTATTATCTGAGGTGACTTCCGCCAGTGCGCAGCTTCCAGGCTTCCCCTCTGCCCAGGGGCACGTTCTCCGTGTCCCCAGCACCTCCTCCCTATGGCTTTTCCTGTGTACCTGCAATATGCCTCTTCACTGCGTTATGCTGATGACACAAACCTGCTTGCTGAAACTGAGGAAAATCCTAGCCAATAGAATCCAACAAACATTAAAAAAAAATTATCATCACTAAGTGGGATTCATGACAAGTATGCAAAGATAGGTTAACATTAGAAAAACAATCAATGTTATTCATCACATTAACAAAGCAAAGAACAAAAACCACACGAGGCTATCAATTAATGCAGAAAAGGCCTTTGACAAAATCCAACACCCTTTCCTGATGAAAACACTCAACAAAATAGGAATAGAGGAGAATTTCTTCAACATAGTAAAAAGTATACACGCAAACCCTACAGCCAATATTGTTCTCAATGGAAAGACATTAAAAATATTCACTTTGAGAACAGAAACTAGGCAAGGATGCCCACTATCACCTCTCCTATTCAATATTGTATTGGAAGTCTTAGTGATAGCAATAAGACAAGAGAAGGAAATAAGAGGTATCCAAATTGGCAAAGTTGTTGTTGTTGTTATGTGCCATCGAGTCGCTTGCGACTCATAGCGACCCTATGTACAAGAGCTCTAAATGCTGTTCTATCCTGTGCCAACCTAGTCATCTCAAACACACTTATTCCCACCGCTCCAGTCATAGAATAGATCCATCTCATCAAAGGTCTTCCTCTCCTTCGCTGCCC
>NW_006399988.1:163924-166113 GCF_000299155.1 Elephantulus edwardii
GACCTCTTCTAAATCCAGCCTGCACACCTGGCAGTTCTCTGTTAACATATTGTTCCAAATGTTTTTGGATAATTTTCAGCAGAATCTTGCTTGCATGTTGATATTGTTCGATAATTTCCACACTCTGTTGGATCACCTTTCTTTGGAATGGGAACAAATATCGAAAGAGGAGGTAAAATTATCTCTATATATACATGATATGATAGTATACTTAGAAAACCCTAAATACTCAGCTATAAAAATACTGGATATTGTTGATTAATTCAGCAATGTGGCAGGATACAAGATCAACAAACAAAAATCAATTGGATTTCCCTACAGTGGCAAAGAGAATACAGAGCTGGAGCAAAGAAAAATAATACCCTTGACAATAGATAATCACAAAATTAAATACTTGGGAATAAATCAAACCAGAACCATAAAGGATCTACTAAAAAAAAAAGTTACAAAGCATTACTACAAGAAACAAAAAGAAACCTGGAGAAATAGAAGAATAACCCTTGCTCTTGGATAGGAAGACTCAACTCTTAAATGACAATCCTACAAAAGGCAATTTACACTTTCAATGCAATCTCAATACAAATACCAAATACATTCTTCAATGAGATGTAAAAAGCAATTTCCAATTTCATTTGGAATGGAAAGAGGCCTCAAATAAGCAAAGCACTCCTTAAAATGAGAAACAAGGTAGTAGACATCTCACTCCCTGGTTTCAAATCCTACCACACTGCTGTGGTGGTTAAGAGAGCATGGTACTGGTACAATGACAGACACATAGATCAATAGAATAGCATTAAGAACTCAGAAAACATCCCATCTACCTATGGTCAACTAATTTTTAAAAGGTAATGAAGTCACTTAAGAGGCAAAACGGCAGCCTTTTTAATTAATGGTATTACAAAATGAGAAAACTATCTGTAGAAAACTCAAGCCAGATCTACACCTCACTCCATACACAAAAACCAACTCAAAATGAATCATGGACCAAGGCCTAAAACCAAGGACTATAAACTTCTTTAGAGAAAAGCTTGGAAGAACTCTAGAAACCCTAATAACAACATAAACAGCCTTCCAAGAATCCTGAAAAACCCACAACTAGGAAAGGATAAAACAGATGAATGGGACCGTCTAAGAATAAAATCCCTATGCACATCCAAAAACTCCCCCAACTGGGTAAAAAGGGAAGCCACAGACAGTGAAAAATACGTGGTAATGACATGTCTGATAAGGGACTTATATTTAGAATTTATAAAATACTCGAGCACCACAACAAAATAAAGGTAAACAACCCAATTGAAAAATGGACACAGGATATGAACAGACGCTTCACCGAAGAAAAGATTCAGATGGCACACAAACACATGAAGAAATGTTCAAAATCCCTAGCTCTAAGAGAGACGCAAATCAAAACAACTATAAGATATAATCTCACTCCAATAAGAATAGCAAAATTTAACAGAACAGCAAACAACAAATACTGGCAAGGTTGCAGAGAAACTGGAACCCTTATTCACTGTTGGTGATAGTGTAAAATGGTGCAACCACTATGGAAGGCAGTATGGTACTTTCTCAAAAAGTTAGAAATAGAAATACCATTTGACCCAGCAATTCTACTACTGGGAATATACCCTATAGAAACCATAACCCCCACCCAAGCAGGTATATGCACATCCGTGTTTATTGCAGTTTTGTTCACAATAGCAAAGAGTTGGAAGCAACCCAAGTGTCCATTAACAAATGAATAGAGAAGCCTTGTATACTCACATAATGGAATACTATGCTGCATTGAAAAACAAGGAACTCATGAAATATTATACAAATTAGGTGACCCTAGAGGAAATTATGCTGAGTGAAATATCTCAGTCACAAAAGGACAAAAAATGCATAGTGTCACTGTTATAAAGCAGGTCGGACGTCAGAGTTTGGGAGATGCTAACAGGGGATAAATAATGTGCACTGCATTGAAACAGATGAGGGAGAGAACTGTTAAGGAGGAATATATGATTATTGTCATGATAAGAGTCCAGAATCAAGGCTGCATAGTGGAATTGATCAGGGCTTGAGGGGTGAATATTGTGTAATAATGAAAGTAATCTTTTTTTTTTTACTTTTCAAAAAGAAAAGCGAACTGGGGGCTAGTGGTGGGCAGGGAGCAAAGTGTGCAACAATGAATGAATGGAAATCCAAAG
>NW_006399988.1:166704-167492 GCF_000299155.1 Elephantulus edwardii
GAGATGGTGAAAGAGGAATATCTTCAAGCATATAGATTGACATAGTGACTATCAAATGGGCTCTAGTGTGTCAGGAAGTGTGAGCATGGTACAGGATAGGACAGAGTTCAGATCTATTGTTCATAGGGTCCCTATGGATCTTACTCAATGGCACCTAAAAACAATAACAACATCTAAACTTTCTACCTAAAATAAGTCAAAGGCACTTCAAGCTCAATATAGTGAAGAGCAAATACATTATCTTCCTGTAACTCTTAGTTAATAACATTACCCCCCCCGAAACACAGTCAAAAATTAAGTTATCTCTGAATAATTCCCTCTCTCATTCTCCACAGATACATTCTCAAGTCCTATCAATTTCAAAGTCTACAGACTTCTAGAATCTAGATACTTTAGTTGGCATCTCTGACATCCTAGTCCAAAAAATCTTCCATTTCTCTTGGATTCTATTCTTTTTGTTATGTGCCTTGGGTTTGAATATGACTCATAGTGACCCTCACAGATCTGAATCATACTCTATCTTGGGCCATAGTTATCATCTCTGACACACTTGAGTTATTGCTGCAGTCACTGTGTCAATCCTTCTTGTTGAGAGTCCCTCTCTTTCTCCACCTTTCTAAGCATGATATTGTTTTCTAAGGACTGGCCCCTCTTGACATGTCCAAACTACATGAGATGGAGGTTCAAAAATCCTTCAACTGATTTTTGACAAGGAGATGAAACCAGTGAAGTGGGGAAACGACAGCCTTTTTAACAAATGGTGTTGGCAAAATTGGAAAAATATCTGC
>NW_006399988.1:168492-169769 GCF_000299155.1 Elephantulus edwardii
AATAATGTATACTGCACTGAAACAGAGGAGGGAGAAAACTGTTTAAAAGAGATATGTGACTAGGTATTTCTGTCATCACAGGACTCTAGAGTGAGGGCTACATGGTGTAGGGGACCGGGGGGGGTTGTAAAACAATGAAAGAATCTTTTCTTTTACTTTTCCATAAAAAAAAATCCTTGCCTCCAAGAAGCAACCTGGTTTTACATTCTCCATGACAGATTTTTTTGTCTCTTTGCAGTCCATGTTATGTTCAATACTCTTCTGCAACACCACAGCTTAAAGACATCTATTCTTCTTCTGTCATCCTTAATCATTGTCCATCTCTCAAATGTGTAGCAAGAAATTTAGAAGATAATGGTTTGGATCAGGTGCACCTTAGTATTTAGAGTTATATTTTTACTCTTTAGTTTTCTAGAGATGTCCTTGATACCATATTTTCCCAGGACACCTTAACTTTTGATTTTCTGATTGTTAGTTACAATGATATGATATTGATTGTAGATCCAAATAAGATGAAATCATTAACAGCTTCAATCCTTTCTCCATTTCTCATGATGCTGCCAATTGGCCTGCTGCTGGGTACTTTGATTTTCTTGATGCTTAGATGCACCCACATTGAAGGCTACAGTCCTTGATCTTCTCAGCAAGCACTTAAGTTCTCCTCAGTTTCAATGAGCCAAGTTTCATCATCCTTATAAGGCAAGTTGTTGATGAGTCTTGCTTTAGTGCTGATGTTGCATTCTACTTCATAAAGTCCAGCCTCTTAAGTGATCTATTTAGCATATAGATTGAAAATGTATGGAAGAAGGATGCATCCTTAATACACTTATTTCTTTATTATTAACATGTAGTGTATCCTTGTTTTGTACAGCCTATGCAGGATTCACATGAGCACAATAAAGTGTTCTGGGAGTCGCATTCTTCTCAATACTAGCCACTATTTGTTGGGATCCACACAGTCAAATACATACTCAATAAAATACAAATTTATATCCTTCTGGTATTCTCTGCTTTCAGCCAAGATCTATCTGACACCAGCAATGATATCCTTAGTGTCCCTTCTAAATTTAGCTTATTTTTCTGGCAGTTTTCTGTTAATGTACAATTCTAGTCACTTTTGGATAATCTGTAGCAAAATTTTGCTTGCATGTGATATTAATGATGTTGTTGTTGTTGTGTGCCGTTCAGTCATCTGTGACTCATAGCAACCCTATGTACAACAGCTCTGAAAGAAACGCACAAGTTTGGTAGCTGCCCATCTGATCTCAAGAGCACAT
>NW_006399988.1:173391-179161 GCF_000299155.1 Elephantulus edwardii
AAAAAGGGAAGCCACTGACTGGGAAAAAGTATTTGGTAATAACATATCAGATAAGGGACTTATATCCAGAATATATGAAATACTTGAGCACCACAACAAGATAAAGGTAAATAATCCAATAGAAAAATGGGCACAGGATATGAACAGGCACAAAAAAAAAAACAGCTCTGAAGCCTGCCCTATTGAGTCAGTCTCACTAACTCTGACACACCTATCCTCATTACCTCAGTTACTGTATCTGTCTCTCTCATCTGGGATCTTTCTCTCCTCCACTGTCCCTCCACCCTTCCAAACATGGTGTCCTTCTCCAATGATCTCCTAACCTCCCACACAAACTATGTGATACGGAACTTCAAAATCCTAGTCTCCAAAAAGAAACTTGGGTTACCCTTTTCAAGACAGACTTATTTGCTTTCTTGGCCATCCATTGTATGTTCAAGACTCTTCTACAGCACCACAAGTCAAAGGCATTGATTCTTCTTCTGTCATCCTTAGCCATTATCTAGCTCTGATGCATAGCAAGAAATTGTGAAGACCATGGTCTGGATCAGACACACCTTAGTCTTTGGGGTGACATTGTTGCTTTCAGTACTCTGGAAAGGTCCTGACAGTAGATTTTCCCAGTACAATTCGTCTTTTGTTCTCCTGACTACTGGTGCCATGCATGTTGATTGTGGAGTCAAGCAAGCTGTAACTGTTAACAACATCAATCTCTTCCATGGTGTTGCCAATTGACCCAGTGGTGAGAAGCTTTGTCTTCTTGATGTTGAGCTTCAATCCATATTATAGATTACAGTCCTCGACCTTTTGCAGCAAGCACTTCAAGTCCTCCTCAGTTTCAGCAAGCAAGCCTGCTTCATCCTCAAAACATAGGTTGTTGATAAATCTTTCTCCAATCCTGATGCCACATTTCTTCTTACAAAGCCCATCTTTATGATCTGTTCTGCATAAATATTCAAAAGTTATGGAGACAGGACACAGTCTTTATGCACTCCTTTCCTGATTTTGAACCATGTAATGTTTCCTCACTCTGGTCTGAGAACTGCTTCTAGGTCTGAGTATATGATTCACCTGAGCACAATCAAGTGTTCTGGGATTCCCATTCTCCTCAATGTCAGCCACAATTTTTTTTTTCTGGAGGTTCAATGAGCAGCGAGTGATGTCAGCCACAATTCGCTGTGATACACACAGTCATTGTGCAATAATTCCCACATTCTGCTACATAACCTTTCTTGGGAGTGGGGACAAACAAGGATTTCTCCAGTCAGTTAGCCAGGTATGCAGTCTTTCAAATCTCCTGGCACAGAATGATGAGCATGTCCAGGGCTGGATCTGTTAGCTGAAACATATCAATTGTTGCTCCATCAATTGTGGCCTTATTTTTCTGCCAATGCCTTCAGTAGAGCATGAACTTCTTCTTTCATTACTATTGGCTTTTGTTCATTTGTTACTTCCTGAAATATTTCCATTTTAACAAGTTCCTTTTGGTACAGTAACTCTGTGTATTCCCTTCATCTTCTTTTGATGTTGCCTGCATCATTCAATATTTTGCCTGTTGAATCCTTCAATACTATAACTCAAGACTTTCTTTTTTCCCCAATTCTTTCAACTTGGAAATGCTGAGCCAATTTTTCCTTTTGTATTCTCTGACTCCAGCTCTTTGACCCAGGAGGACCCTGGGACCAACATCTGCCGGCCTGAAGCCCTTGCCTTCTGGACCTTGTAGCACTATCTTGCTGAAGGACCCCTGTAATGATATCTGTAAATGTGCTTTCTGTCCTAGATTTTTATCTTGGGGGTTTAATCACTTGTCTATCAGTTGGTTATATTCAGGGACTTGTTGTGCATGTCACTGTTCTCAATCGCTTATATAAACATATGTTTATTTATTTATTACCTTCTTTCATGAGTACAGCCCTTGTCTGCCAGATGTACTAAAGCAGAGCTCCAAGATTAAGACAGATTAGGAAGAAAAATTAGACATTCACTTCTGAAAAAACAGGCCTTCAAAAACCCTACAAACACTAGAGCAGACTTACAGAGTTAGGCAGATACAGCACTGGAGGTACAGCCCTCAAAGTGGAAGAAACTCAAAATGAGGAAGAAGAGTGCAAACATCCACTAATAATAAGAATTATGGAACATATGAAGTTTGAATAAAGGAAAATTAGACATTGTAAAAAATGAAGTGGAATGTGAAAAGATTGACATACTAAGCATTTACAAACTTAAATGAGCTAGTTTTGGCCACTTTGAAAGAGAGAATAATGTGATTTACACACACACACACACACACACACACACACACACAGAGGTACTCCAGGGGTCTCTGCCCCCACAATGACACAGGATGATGACACACCCATGTGTGGACCAGTCTTGACCAACAAGGCCAGCCAGGCTGATTTACTGAGAATGAAAACATGAGGGGAAATGGTGTTGCATTCTTAGTTAGGAGGATCATTCCAATGCCTCTCCTGAAATATAATATTGTGAGCTAGAGGACACTATCCATGCATATATAAGGAAGATCTGTTAATATAACTGTTTTTAAAGCATACACACCTACAGCTAAAGCCAAAGAGGAAAAACTTGGAAATTAAGCAGTTCATAAAAAGACTCTCAACAACAAAAGTCCTAGCCCAGATGGCTTCACTGGTGAATTCTACCAAACATTCAAAGAACTATCACCAATCCTACATAAATTATTTCAGAACATAGAAAAAGAAGGTATACTTCCAAATTTATTCTATGAAGCAAGCATAACCCAAATAACAAAATGAAATAAAGATTTCAGAGACATAAAACAGTGGAATAGAGAAGCCAGAAATCAATCCATTCACTTTTGACAATCACCTTTGACAAGGAGATGAAACCTATTGAGGTAATGACAGCCTCTTTTACAAATGGTGCTGGCAAAACTGGGTATCAACCTGCAGATAATGGAAAAAGATCCACATCTTACATCACACACAAAAACCAACCCAAGGTGAGTCAGAGATTTAGAAGTAAAAACAAAAAATATAAAGATCATTACAGGAAACATTTGACGCTCAACCTCAAGAAAATAAAGATTCTCAGCACTGCACCGATTGGCAGTATCATGATAGATGATCAAGAGATTGAGATTATTAATAGTTTTAGTTTGCTTGGTACTACAACCAACACTCTTGGTACCAGTAGCCAGGAAATCAGTAGATGAATTGCATTGGGAAAACCTGCTGTCAGGGACCTCTCCAGAGTAAGAGACTAAGGTGTACCTGACCTATGGCATGATCTTCACAATTACTTGATATGCATCATAAAGCTGGACAATGACTAGGGATGATAGAAGGAGAATTGATGACTTTGAGCTGTTGTGCTGGAGAAGAGTATTGAATATACTATGGACTACTGTTGTTGTTATTGTTAAGTGCTGTCAGGTAATAGAAGACTCATAGTGACCCTATGAATGAAAGAGCTGAGCTGTTCATAGAGTTTCTGGAGGTAAGCCATCTCAGAAGTGGATACCACTTCTGCTTCCAAGCTTGTTCTAATCAGGTAGCTCCACCAAACATTGTCATACTTGGCACATGAGTGTCACAGTGTTTAGTATCCCAGCAACCATGAGTTACTGCTGTACAGTAATAAACAGACCAGTGCTATCCCATAGACTACTAGGAGAACAAATAGATTCATCCTAGAAAGAGTGAGACCAGGCTACTCCTTAGAGTCAAGGATTCTGAAACTCTGTCTGACATACTTTGGGCTTGTTCCAAGGAGTCTTTGGAGAGGGACAACATGCTTGGGAAGGTGGAATGACGGTGGAAGAGAGGAAGACTCAATGAGATGATTGACTCAGTATTAGGAATAGGTGTGTCAGAGACAATAAAGTTGGCTCAGGATAGGGCATTGTCCAGAGCTGTTGTATATAGGGTCACTATGAGTCACAAAAATGACCCTATGGCACATAATAACAACAACAACAACAGGAAAAAGTAGATGCAAATATAGAAACAATAATCTATGACATAAATAGGCTTTTGTTGTTGTTGTTAAGAGCCATCTAGTCATAGACGACTCATAGCAACCCACTTGTATAACTTTCATTGTTTCTCCAAGTTCATAGAGTTTCCGGAGGCAAACTATTTTGGAAGTGGATGCCACTTCTGCTTCCCAGCTTGTTTTAATCAGGGAGCTCCGCCAAACACTGTCCACCATGAGTAATAATTATTTCACTTGACACATCAGTCTCACAGTGTTTAGCATCACAGCAATCATGAGATACCTCTGTAGAGCAAATGGACAGACCAGTGCTATGCCTCTTAGAAGAATGTTTGACAAAAAACAATTAAAACCAGGCCTAAGGGCCACAGATTAAAATCACTCACCTTTGGCTTGGTAATATAACTTTCTATCCACTAGGCTAACAGAGCACTCTCATTGTTTTGTTGTTGTTGTTCTTATTGTTAAGGGCCATGGAGTCAAATGACTCATGGAAACCCCATGACTGAAAGACTTGAACACTTGTATCATTTCTCCAAGTTCATAGAGTTTCCGGAGGCAAACTATTTCAGGAGTGGATGCCACTCCTGCTTCCAAGCTTGGATTTAACACATAAATAGGCTTTTAAATAGCAAAAGTACACAGCCATGGAAGGATAATATATTTTTAATAACACTTTCTAAAAATCAAATCTTCAAATGCATCAGGAACTGTCTCCAAAAGAATAAAAAGAGAGCCAGAAGATTATATTATTTCCAGTTTGTGGGCTCTATTTTTATTCTTTTGAAGATATTTCCTAATGCATATAAAGATTTTCTTTTTAGAAAGTCTTGTTAAAAAAAATCAGTAGCTGGAAAACATAGACTCAGTGACAGAAATGAAGCTGGAGATAGAATGAATTGTGCACAATCAAGAAATTATTCATTGCAAATACGTTTTATAAGAAACATAAACACAGGTTATACACATGGATTTCACCTGATGGTATGCATAGGAATCAGATTGATTTGGAAATAAGTGGAAACAAACCCTGGAAAAGCTTAATATCAGCTGTGAAAACTAGGCCAGGTGCTGATTGTGGGACAGACCATCAACTACTCAAATGTGAGTTCAAGCTGAAACTCAGAAAAATTAAATCAAATCTATGGGAACAAAAATATGACCATGAGCCTATCCCACCTACTTTCAAAACCATCTCTAAAACAGGTTTGAGATCGCGAACACCAGTGAGCGAAGACTAAATGAACTGTGGGAGGATATCAAGAGTATGATCCAGGAAGAGTGCAAAAGGTCATTACAATGACAGAGGAGGAAGAAAAGACAAAAATGGATGTCAGACAAAACATTACTACAAGAAACAAAAAGAGATCTGAAAAGTGGAAGAATATCCCTTGCTCATGGATAGGAAGGCTCAATGTTGTGAAAATGGAAATACTACCAAAGGCAATTTACACATTTACTTCAATCCCAATACAAATACCAATCCCACTCTTCAAGGAGATGGAAAAAGGCAATCTCCAGTTTCGTGTGGAATGGAAAGAAGCCCCAAATAAGCAAAGCACTCTGTAAGAATAGAAGAATGGTAGGAGGTATCTCACTCCCTCATTTCAAATCCTACTACACTGCCGTAGTGGTAAAGACAGCATGATACTGGTACAAAGACAGACACATAGATCAATGGAATAGAATTGAGAATGCGGAGATCAGCCCATCTATCTATGGTCAATTGATTTTTGACAAGGAGGTGAAATAAGTGAAGTGGGGAAACGACAGCCTTTTTAACAAA
>NW_006399988.1:181875-183653 GCF_000299155.1 Elephantulus edwardii
AGGAAGTAGCTAAGAGAATACACCATCCCCTTTGCCTTATGAATCAGGGTGAAGTCTCTCTCAGGGAGGAGTGATAGGGAATGGCAAAGGACACAATGACAAAGGAGATTAATCAGAACTGGCTTTGACAAGCACTGTTTCAATTGGACAATTAAAACAGACATTGGGGGGGAGAAAGAAGAACGAACTGGGGAAGAGGGTAGAGAAAAAAGTGCAACAATGAATGAATGAAAACCCAAAATCTCTGTAAATGTTCATTAAAACTAACAAAATTTAATAATAATTAAAAAAATAGCTACACACTCCTTTGAGGGAGTCTAATTGTTTATACATATTAAAAAAATGGATGTCAGAAGAGACTCTGAATATTGCACTAGCGCTCCAAGAAGCAAAACCAGAGGGAAGAATTCAAGATATTAAAGAGCTGAACAGAAAATTTCAAAAGGCAACAGGGGAAGACAACGTAAAATATTACAATGAAATGTGCAAGGAGCTGAAGTCAGAAAATCAAAAGGGCTGAACTCACTCAGTATTCCTTAAGCTCAAGGAACTGAAGAACAAATTAAAACGTCAAGTTGCTATACTTAAGGATGCCTTGGAGGGTATATGAAATGATCCAGGAAGTATTAAAAGAAGACGGAAAGAATATACAGAGTAACTGTACCAAAAGGTATTGGCAGATAACAGAAGAATTTCATGAAACAACATATAAGTAAGAGCCTATGGTGATGAAAGAAGTTCAAGCTGCTTTGAAGGAATTGGCAAAAAACAAGGCCCCAGAAATTGATGGTATACGAATTGACATATTTCATCTAACAGATGCTGCCCTAGATGTGCTCACCAAGTTGTGTCAAGAAATCTGGAGGACAACCACTTGGCCAACTCACTAAAAGAGATCTGTTCACATTCTAAAAAAAGGTGATCCAACAGAGTGTGGAAATTATCAAACAATCATGCAAGCAAGATTCTACTGAAGATATCAAAAAAATTATTGGAACAGCACTTCAATAGAGTACTGCCAGAAGTGCAGGATGAGTTTAGAATGGGTTATGGTACTAGAAATATTGTAGCTAATGTTAGATAGATCTTGGCTGAAAGCAAGGGTCACAAGACGAATGTCTATGTGTGTTTCATTGATTTTGCAAAGGTGTTTGACTGTGTGGATCATAACAAACTGTGGCTGACTCTGAGAAGAATGAGAATCCCAGAAAACTTGACCATGCTAATGCAAAACCTATACTTGGACCAAGAAGCAACTGTCAGAGCAGAGCAAGGAAACACCGCACAGTTCGAAATTGGGAAGGGTGTACACCAAGGATGTCTCCTATCTCCATACCTTTTCAACTTACATGCAGAACAGATAATCCGGGAGGCTGGACTGTATGAGGAGAAGTGTGACATCAGGATTGGTGGAAGATTCATCGGTCTGTGTTATGCAGATGACAAAATCCTGCTTTCTGAAACTGAGGAGGACCTGAAGCGCTTGCTGCAGAAGGTTAAGGATTGCAGCCTTCAGTATGGATTAAATATCAATATCAAGAAGACAAAGATTCTCACCACTGGGACAATTAGCAGCATCAGGATGGGTGGTGAAGAGATTGAGATTGTTCATAGCTTTAGTTTGCTTGGCTTCACAGTCTTAGCTCCAGCAGCCAGGATATTAAAAAACATATTGTGGGAGATCGAAGATGGCAGCGGAGGCAGAGACAGCGTGGTGAGCTGTGGGAGCAGCGAACCACTTAAAGCAGGGCCATTATGGCCTTCCACAGACTTCGGCT
>NW_006399988.1:187233-201540 GCF_000299155.1 Elephantulus edwardii
ATCTGCATAATGCAGATTGTTGATAGATCTTCCACCAATCTTGACCCCACATTTCTCCTCATAGAGCCCAGCCTCCCAGATGATCTGTTCTGCATAGAGGTTGAAAAGATAGGGAGACTGGACATATCCCTGGCGTACACCCTTACCAGTTTTGACACATGCCATGTTTCCTTGCTCTGTTCCTTGCTTCTTGGTTCAAGTATAAGTTTCGCATTAGCATGATCAAGTGTTCTGGGATTCCCATTCTTCTCAGAGTCTGTCACAGTTTGTTATGATCCACACAGTCAAATGCCATTGCGTAGTCAATGAAACACAGATA
Organism: Elephantulus edwardii; assembly: GCF_000299155.1. Taxonomy (NCBI): domain Eukaryota; kingdom Metazoa; phylum Chordata; class Mammalia; order Macroscelidea; family Macroscelididae; genus Elephantulus; species Elephantulus edwardii. The sequence goes on from NW_006399988.1 coordinate 187,553, forward strand.
TACATTCCTCTGGTATTCCCTGCTTTCAGCTAAGATCCATCTAACATTAGCTAAAACATCCCTACCTAGTACCACAACCCCTTCTAAATCCAGCCTGGACTTCTGCTGATGTGCTGTTCTAGTCGTTTTTGGATAATCTTCAGTAGAATCTTATTTGCATGTGAAATGAATGATAATTAATGTTATAAAACAAAATCTGTGTGAATTGTAGAATGAAAATCAGGGTTTAAAATTAAAAGTAGATGCAGAAAATCTGTTGTTATTGCTGTTGTTGCTCCAGTTAGAACTGACCCTTTAGCAAATTTTCAGAGGCAGTTTATTACACTGGAGGGGATTTTCTCTCTCCCTTCCCCCATCCCATTCTACTTCCATCCCAACCTTCCCCCATGGAGCAGCCGGTGGATTTGAACCACCTTTGGGATTGCAGTACTGTTTCTTATCACTAGGCCACCAGAGCTCCCTACTATTAGGACACTCTCAAAACCTCCTCTGACTCATTGCCATAAAGCTGGAATCAGCTCATAGCTGACCATCCAGCCTGTTTTCAGAGGTTGTAGGTATCAGGCAGAGACTAACCTTTTTTTTCACAGAGTATTTGGTAGAGTAAAAGTAGCTGCCTTTGTGTTGGCAGTACACCTCCTTACAACTAAGCCACCAAAGTTTCCTATTCATACACTTGTTATTAGGTTCCATAGAGGAGGGATGACTCATAGTGACCCTGTGAACAAAAGGTCTGAACCCAGTTCTATCCTGTGCCATCCTCACACTTCCTGACACACAAGAGCATGTTGCTGCAGTCATCATGTCAATCCACCTGGTCAAGGATCTTCCTCTCCTTTGCCAACCTTCCACCCTTTCCAACATCATATCCCTCTCCAAGGAATAGCCTCTTCTAACAACATGCCTAAAGTAGCCTCCAAAGAGCACTACAGCTGCAGCCTCTCCAAGACATATCTGTTTGTTCTCTTGGCCATTCAGGGGATGTTCAGTGCTCTTCTCCAACACCACAGTTCAAAGGTGTAAATTCTCTTTCTGTTATCTTTATTCATTGTCCAGCTCTCAGATGCATAGCAAGTGATCAGAAAAACTATGGCCTGAATCAGATGCACCTTAGTCCTCAAACTGACATCATTACTCCTTAAGAATTTAGAAAAGTTCCTAACTGCAGATTTTTCTAGTGCAATGCATCTTCTTCTTTCCTGATTGCTGGTACCAAGTTGTATATCCAAGCAAGATGAAGCAATTGACAGTTTCAATCTCCTCTCCGTCTATCATGATGCTGCCTATCAGTCCGGTGGGAAGAATTTTTATTTCATTGACATTAAAATGGAATCCATACCAAAGGTGGCATTCCTTGATCTTCCTCTTAATATTTTATTTATATACTTGTTGTTGTTGTTGTTAAGTGCCGTCGAGTCATAGGCGACTCGTAGTGACCCTATAAACGAAAGTCTTCGACACTTGTATGACTTTCATCCTTTCTCCAGGTTCATAGGTTTTCCAGAGGCAAATTATTTATGGAAGTGGATGCCACTCCTGCTTCCAAGTGTGTTTTAATCAGGGAGCTCCACCCAACACCGTCCACCATTGGTAACCATTATCGCATTTAACACATCAGTGTCAAAGTGTTCCACTTCACAGCAACCATAAGTTACCTCTGTACGGCAAGTAGACACACCAGGGCTATATGACCTAGAAGAATGTTTGACCAAAAACAATGAAAATCAGGCCTGAGGGCCGCTGATTAGAGTCACCCACCTTGGCTTGGTAGCATCATGTTGGGTCCACTAGGCCAACTGGTCTCTATGTTGTTAAGTGCCATAGAGGTGTAGGTGACTCATAGCAACCCTATGAATGAAAGTCCTCAACACTTGCATGACTTTCATCCTTTCTCCAGGTTCATAGGGTTTCTGGAGGCAAGCTATTTACAGAAGTGGATGTCACTCCTTCTTCCAAGCTTGTTTTAATCTATCATTTATACATTAGCTCCCACTAATTCTTGCTTGGAGGTTGCCTGTAGAGTTATTCATTCTCTCTCTCTTCCAGCCTACTGTGTGAAAGCAGCAAAGCCTTTTTGATGGCAAGGAAATTCCAGTTGAAAGTTGAGTCTGAATATTCTGAAGTAGTAGAGAAAAAAGGGGAACAGTAGAGGCACCGAGAGTGCCAGCCACAGTGACAACTTATTCAGAAATAACCACCAGTTGGCATTGAGCCTCTTATAAGTCATGATAAGTCAGAGCAGACCTGTGCTCAGAAGATTTTCTGTGGCTAGGATTTTTCAGAATATCACTAGGGCTTTCTCTGTGGAGCCTCTGGGTAGGCAGGAATCTCCAAACTTTTGGTGAACAGTTTATTGTGTTAACCATTTCGATCATGCAGGGACTCCTTATACAATTATTGTTTAGTCTGTGCATTGTCCTTTACATTGTATTTTATTTTTAAATTCACAACATCCCAGTAAGGTATAGATGCTATTAAGATTTAATATTACAATTGGAAAGCTAGTTTAATTCTCTCAGGCTGCATACTAATGTACACCACAATCTGTCTGACTGCAAAGGTCTTATTAAGAACCATTGCCTTTGGAGGCCTAGTGGTAGGAAGCTGTACTGCAATCCAGAAGTTCATGCAGTTAGAATCCACCAGTTGCTCCATAGGAGAAGGATGGACAATCTCTTCCCATTGAACTGAAAATGCCTCTGAAACCCACTGGAGGCCAGCTATGAGTCAGTTATAACTTGATGGAGCACAACAATAATCCTATGTAGGAAGCTCTCGTAGCCTAACAGTAAAGAATTACATTGCTAAGATATGAGGTTCAAATCAACCAGCTGCCCCATGAAAGAAAATTGGCCTCTAGTGTAATTTATTGCCTCTGAAAACCCACAGAAGGGTCAGCTGTGGGCTAGTTCCAACACAACAGTACATAACAACAACAACCCTATGCTGGAAGGAGTACTCCTGACCTTTAATACATAGATTCCATACCCAGTAGAATTCACCAAACAGCAATGTATCCTTGTTAAGTATTGAGCATCATATGCCGCTTATAGCAGTCTTTCTGTGCTGGCGCTGAGAGCTGTACCAATTATCCAACAGTCAGTTGATCAAACACAGGACAACTTTCTGCAAAGGGGCAAGCGCTCAAGGCCTTTGATGGCAACTTCCAAATGAATATTTTATATGGCCAAGTGCTCAATGAAAAAGAAAGTCTAATCATGGTTTATGATTAAAAATAGCTCTTGAACTACTGAACTTGAATACAGTTACAAGAGTTTCATCCAAATGCTTTGTGATACAAAGCGATTGTTCTTTGAAGTTAGAAAGAATTTCATAAATAACTGGTAAATGTACAATGAAGCACATCATAAGTTGTTTGCTAGCTACCGCCCAGATCCTAATAACAAAATTGGGCCAGTTAGAGTACTGATCTATACCATGAAATTATTTTCACAAACCTTGTCTCCAATAGAGAAAAATCTACAAGTATCTCTCTCCCTTTAGTAGATTGTTGTCCAATAGATTGTTGCAGAATGAAGGGTTCATTTCCTGGAACTTGCAAGGTAAACGTACGGTGAATTTGGACCAACCAAATCACAATCCTCTGATAAAATATGACAATGAGATAGGAGATACTATGAATTAAAATTAAAGTATTTTCATTGTGTCTTGATAAAATCTGAATTCTTTAAAGATTACACTATAACTTCCCTAGCCATCTGACTCTTACCTGACCATGTGAATGAGCAGAACTATGCGAATAGGGTCTGTTAGCTTATTCACAAGGGAATTGGCTATCTCACTATTCCACAAGGGGATTGACTAGTCTCATCAAGAAATTGAACAGCTCTAGCCACAGAATGAGACCTCCCCCCACCATCATTAAAGAAACCTCTCCATTGGAAAAAGAGCAGCAGTGGCTACACTAGAGACCTGATATGAGAAGGCACCTTGGAACTACTATGCTATTGGAACCAGACATAAGAGTCTTTACCTGAGTTTGTTAGACAACTGATGGTGGGTGGTCATAATTCACAGAACTGAGAACATTATAACACTGGCTAATACTGAGGGAGTTGGAGAGAGCCAATATTAGCAGAACTTAAAACTTTGTAATACTGGCTTAAAACCATATGGCTCAAGGCTGAAGTGCCTGCATGCACATTTCAGGAGCCTGTATGGCTGTATTCTGTTACTAGCCTGGATTATAACTGTTTGACTCCCCTAACATGGTTCTGTGTGATCTGTGAGCTATTGCATCAAGTTGTGGGCCCAGAAAAACAGTAAGATTGGTGTGAAGATGAGTAGAAAGAGGTATGGGAGTGTGGGGGACATGTATGACCTCATGAGAATTGGTTTTGTATTATTGATATTGTTGATGGGGACAGTTTCTCTTTCTGAAGTAAATAAAGGTCAGACATGGCCATCCCCACATGGCCCTTACTCTTATTAGAGATATATTTCTAGTTCCTTTAAAAACAAAACAAAAAACACCACACACACATAAAACAAAAAACAAATACCTGATGCTCTCTAGTAGATCATGACAGGTGATTCAGAGTTAACACATTTGTTAACATCATCTTTCTGAAGTGGATACCCAGAATTTTCTCTGAGGTACCTCTGGGTGGATTCAAACTGTCAATTATGACTGTTCATTAGTTGTCATCCACAAGCCATTTGCACTTATCATCCAGGGATTTTTCTAGTTCCTTAAGGCCTTTCTTTTTCTTTTTTTTAATTAATTTTTTTATTGGGAAAAACATATTGGGGGTACAAGGAGGTGAGGGTTGGGGGCAGAAGGGTGAGGATGGGCCAGGATGCAGTTGCAGAGCTGCACAGTTTGGTCGGTGGAGGGAGCAGGTGAAGGAAATAATGAGGGTCCAATGGGGACCAGATGCTACAGAGGAATAACAAGCATTTTCCAATAGTAATTAAACCAACTGTCTTATTGATTTGGGAATTGGATGCCGACTCTCTGGCTTCTTCATGCTGAACAGGGGCGTAGATGTAAAGGGGGGAAGGGAGGACGCTTTATCACCTCACTGGTGGTCTTGGGTTAAAGCTGCTTGCCTTCTTGCTCTGTTAGAAGATATTTTCCTGTCATTTGCTCCCCTCTGGACTGCAAAGTGTTTTCCCAGGTGGGTCCAATGGGGATGGCTGCTTGAACCCAGAGGCTCCATCCTCTTTGCTTCCTTAGCTGTCAGTTGTATTTCCTTTTTGTCACTGGCACTGGGTTCAGGGTCAATTCTGGAGTAAAACTCAGAGTTAAGGTTACCTATAGGAAAGGGAGCAAACCTAGAGAGAACAAACTTGTGAGTTACAAATAGAAGGGCTTTGATGGTGTTGCTTTCAGGTTTACTTGGGGGGGGGGGTGGCAGAAGGTGGCCTAGGTAACGTTCTCTGGATACCCTAGGCATTCTTTTTTTTTTCTTCTTCTTCTCCTTCCCCACCCAGGGGTCAGATGGCACAATCTGGGGACTGAGGAGCTCACCCTGAGGGCCACGACGGCTCGCCCCAAGCCGGGGGCCAAGCGCAGCCCACACCAGGCAGAAGGCCACGATGGCTCACCCCGAGCAGAGGGCCGAGGGCAGCCTGCCCCGGGCAGAGGGCCGTGACGGTTCATCCCAGGCAGGGGCCGAGGTGTTTTTCTTTTATAATTGCTCAAATAATTCCTTCATCTTCTTTGATTCTGCAGAAAGCCAAGATCATTTGTTCCATAACCTTTCTAGAAGCTATGAAAATATGAAGATATATTTAAAAGACAATTAATTGTGTTAAATGTCAGCTCAAACATTTAGGAGGAGAAGCAAGAGGTAGTGACACAAATCCTTCAGGTCCTGGCTTACGCTTATTAATTATTCCTGTCATAAAAATGATCTGCGATGTTTTGTATTTTCTAGAGATAACAAGAACAAATGTGTGAACCAAGTCCAGTGCATGCAACAAATAACTGAAATAATTGTTACTGTGAAAAAGTTAAAAAATAAATTGAAGTATGAAATGTTATGTTCTCTGGGTTAGGCGCTATCAAGGCAAGTATGATTCATAGCAACCTTATGAACAGTAGATCCAAGTCCTATCCTGTTGCCATCTTCCCACTTCCTGTCACACTGGAGCCCATTGTACCAGTCACTGTGTTCATAGAGTTTTCAGAGGCCTGTTATCTAAGAAGTAGATGGCCAATATTGCTTCAGAGTCTGTATTAATCTATGAGATCTACTAAAACCTGCCCATCATGGGTAACCCTTATGGCATTTGACACACTAGTGGCACAGCTTTCAGTATAACAGCAACCCACAAGGTTATCAGTACAGCAAACTGAAAGACAAGGACCATACCAATTAGAACAATATCCTCCCCAAACACAACAAACAACCAATTTAGTTTGTATTTTTAACTACCAATTTGGCCTGTATCTCTAATAGTTTAGCTTATTATTTTCTTGAAGTTTTTAAAAAGATTATAAAACAATTTTTTTCTAAGTTGTAGATTTGACACAGAATTAAAGATATTTCATAGATATCTGCTGCCAAGTTGTCACTCACTCAAGGCAACTTTAAATATTACAAAATGAAATTTTACCCAATCTTACACCATCCTCACTATCACTGCATTTGTTAGTCCATGTTGCAGCTATGGTGCCAGTCTCTCTCACTATTTCACTAGCAATTTGCTTCACCAAATATGATATCCTTCTTAAGTGAGTGATAACTATTGGTGCATGCCTGAAACGAGTAAACTTAATAACACTAATATGATCCATATGTTATCATTGGCAAATTTTCAGTAGATAATCAAACATTTTCTCCCTAGCTTGTCTTGGTCTGGAAGCTCTAATGAAATCTGTCTAGAATGGGTAACTAACACATTACAACAAACTGACAGGTGAGTGCTGACTGAAAATGTTAGGAAAGATGAATTTATTTTCAGTTTTTGTAGACAAAGTATAATGGAGAAATATTAAAAAATCCTATCCCCATACCTTTTCAACCTGTATGCAGAGCAGATTATCCGAGAGGCTGGGCTCTATGAGGAGAAGTGTGGCATCAGGATTGGTGGAAGATCTATCAACCATTGGCATTATGCAGATGACACAACCCTGCTCGCTGAAACTGAGGAGGACCTCATGCACTTATTGCAGAGGGTCAAGGACTGCAGCCTTCAGTATGGACTGAGGCTCAATGTCAAGAAGACAAAGATTCTCACTACTGGACCAATCGGTAGCATCAGGATGGATGGCAAAGAGATTGAGATTGTTCACAGCTTCAGTTTGCTCGGCTACACGGTCAACACTCTTGGCACCAGCAGCCAGGAAATCAAAAAACGTATTGTGGTGGGAAAGTCTGCTGTTAGGGACCTCTCTAAAGTACTCAAGAGCAAGGGTGTCTCTCTGGAAATTAAGGTCTGCCTGATACAGGCCATGGTCTTTGCAATCACTTGTTATGCATCAGAGAGTTGGACAATGACTAGGGAGGATAGAAGGAGAACTGACGCCTTTGAGCTGTGGTGCTCGAGAAGAGTATTGAATGTAGCATGGACTGCCAAGAAAACAAACAGATTCATCCTAGAGAAGGTTAAACCAGGCTACTCCTTGGAGGCAAGGATTCTGGGGCTTCATCTGACATACTTTGGACATGTTGTAAGGAAAGACAGGTCTTTAGAGAGGGACATCATGCTGGGTAGAGTAGAGGGACAGCGCAGGAGGGGAAGACCCTCTATGAGGTGGATTGATTCAGTGACTGGGGTAATCGGGATGGGTGTGTCAGAGGCAATGCGTTTGGCACAGGATAGAGCAGGGTTTAGGGCTGTTGGAAAATAGGGTCGCTATGAGTCGCAAACGACTCAACGGCATATAACAACAACATATACTAATATGAAAAAACATACTTCTAATCATTCATTACAAAGTTGAAAGAGATACAGTAGTATTCTGGTGATACACTATGCTCAATCACTCCACATTATAGATTTTATTTTTTTTAAAAAGTCAAGTGAATGGCAAGAAGCTGCGCTGCTATCCAGAAGGTTTGTGGTTTGAGACCATCAGCTACTCCACAGGAGGATGGGGAATCTTCTCCCGTGTGATTTCCTGCCTTTGATAACCAACCAGAGAGTATCTATGAATTGGTTCTGACCGAACAATACAAAAACAACAATCTTGGAACTCTGAGCACCAAATGAGAAAATAAAGAATTGCACTTAATAAAATAATAACTGACCCTAACGGTTAAAAAAAACCACAATGACTCAACAGACAAATGGAGCCCCATACAGCTCCCATTCATGTCAAGATGCAAAAGACAGTGCAAACAAGTGAGCAAAAATGTCATACGATCCCTACTGAAACACAGAGTACACAGATAAGGAGTAAAATAAATTGAGAGGAATAAAGTCTGGCAGAGGGAAGCTCAGCAAAGCAAGTGAGAAATCTCAAGATGTGCCAACCAAGGTTGCAAGAGGAAACAAACAAATCAAGGACAGTGAAGTACTTCATTAGTAAATAGCCTCCTATCCTCTAATTCAAGGGTTTACATTGAGAGAAAAGCGTGTAAGGTGATGTTAAAGTCCCGGTAATCCTCCTACTTTGTTTAAATACAGATAGGAATGGAATGATTAGTTATGTGTGAATTATAAGCTGACAACTATTGTTTTTTGCTTGCCAAAACATCCCTTCCTAGTGGCCAGAAGAGAGTGCACCACCACTAGCCCAGTGGATATAGAAGATCCCACAGCTGCCCTATACCCACCCACACAGTGCAGGCTGTTTCCTCTCACCAATGGTCAGTAGCCCATGAGAGTGACAGTCACTATGTTCTCACAGAACACAAGACTCAGTCCAGTGAGCTCCTTTGAAGTGCATACAAGAACAAAACACAGCCAGGGTCTTGCTCCATCAATAGGCAAACGTTTCTACGGACAAAGTAACAAACATCAGGCACTATTCCAGCCAAAAAGTGAGAGCAACCCTATTCCTGTTATTTTTCTGTTAGTTGTTATTGTTGTGTGCCATGGAGTAATTTGCGACTCATAGTGACCTATGTACAACAGAACTCTGCTCTATCGTGTGCCAACTTTGTTCTCTCTAACACATCTACCCCCCACTAACCCAGTCACTGAATCAATTCCTCTCTTGTGCTGTCTCTTCACTTTACCGAGCATGATGTCTCTCTTGAAGGACTGGTTCCACCTTGCAACATGCCCAAAGTATGTCAGATGGAGCTTTAGAATCCTTGCCTCCGAGGAATAACCTAGTGTCACCCTCTCTAGGACGAACCTATTTGTTCTCCTAACAGTCCATGTATATTCAGTACTCTTCTCCAGCACCACAACTCAAAGTCATCAATTCTCTTTCTATCTCCCAAGTCATTGTCCAGCTTTATGATGCATAGCAAGTAATTGCAAAGATTATGGCCTGGATCAAGCACACCTTGGTCTCCAAACTGACATCATTGTTAGTCAATTCTCTGGAGAGGTCCCTGACAGCAGACTTTCCCAATACAATTGATCTTTTTATTTTGGTACCAAAAGTGTTGACTGTGGAGCCAAGGAAACTGAAGCTGTTAACAGTCTCAATCTCTTGACCATCTACCATGATGCTACCAATTGACCTAGTGGTAAGAATCTTTGTTTTCTTGATGTTGAGCTTCAATCCATATTCAAGGCAGCAGCCCCTGACCTTTTTTTCCCCTTTCATCTGCTTGCTTTTCTGTTACTCAAGGGTTTTTTTCTGACAATTAGAAATTATACAAAAATAGTAACTAGACATTCAGATTAACCCTAATTTGTCTGTCTTTGTGTCTTTTTATTTCTTCTATTTCTATTTTGGCCCTCTGTTCTATTTGCTTATTTTTCCACTTCCTTTTTCATTCCTTTCTTTTAATTCATTTTTTTTCCTCACTCTTCTCATGCATTTTTTCCAGCCATTCATCTGCCCAATCCAGTAGAGATAGATAATGATTCTTGTTAATAAACTACACCTTTCCAAAGGCATTTAACTGTGTGAATCACAACAAGTTATGGCTACTATTGAGAAGAATGAGAATCCCAGAATACTTAATTATGATCATGCAAAACTTCTACCTAAATCAAGAGAACAGAGTAAGGGAATACTGCACAGTTTAAATTTAAAATTTAAAAAGTTGTGCATCAGCCCAACAGACAACATTATGATAGATGAAGAAAAGACTAAAACTGTCAATTATTTCATCTGACTTGGATCTATAATCAACATCCTTTGTAGCAGAACTCAAGAAACAAAAAATGAGTCGTATTGGGGAGAATGTAGGGACTTCTACAGAGTATTAAGACAATGACATCAGTTTAAAGACTTAAGAGCACCTGATCCAAGCCATGGTCTTCTCAACTGCTTGGTAGGCATCTGAAAGCTGGACAATGACTACTGATATCTTTGAATTGTGTTGGAGAAGGGTCCTGAATATCACATGGACTGCCAAGAGAACAAATAGGTCTATCTTAGAGAAAGTGAAACTAGGGTGCTCCTTGGTGGCAAGGCTGATGAAATTCCATCTCCAAGATTCCTTGATTCCAAAATTCCAAGGTGTCCTTGGAAAATGACATCAGAGTTGAATAGGTGGTTGTTGTTATTGTTATGTGTCATTGAGTTGCTTGCAACTCATAGCAACCCTATGTACAACAGCCCTAAACTCTGCTCTCCCCTGTGCCAATCACACTGTCTCTGATACACCCATTTAACACAGTCACTGAATCAATCCATCTCATACAGGGCCTTCCCCTCCTGCACCTGACCTCCACCCTCCCAAGCATGATGTCCCTCTCCAAGGGCTGGTCGGTCTCTCCTTACAACATGACCAAAGTATGTCAGATGAAGCCTCAGAATCCTTGTCTCCAAGGGGCAGCCCAGTTGTTTGAATCAGCATAAAAGAAGAAGACCCCAAACAAGATGCATTGACATAGTGACTGTAACAATGGGCTCAAATATATTGGTGATGATGGCACAGGATATGGCAGGGTTGAGATCCATTGTTCAAAGTGTCACTATAAGTTATAGTTAACCTAATGGCACATAACAACAACCTACTTCCCTAGCCAACCACCAATCACTTGCATCACTGAATCATCAGCAGACAGGCAGGTAATATCAACTACTTAACCCACAGACATCCCCACTATTCACAGCCTGCAGATATCTCCATTCAATATCCCCCCACCTTACTCCACCCAACCAAAAGACAGTTGAGAAATTTACGATGGTAGAGAAACTAGTGACAAAGGAAGACTATTCATCTCACTTGAGTGGATATAGCAAAACAAAAAATTGGAGTAACACAAACCAACAAAACAAAATAAATAAGTACAACTCCAAACTGTCTTGGAGACAATGAACAACTTCAAAACAAACCAAGACAAAGCAAAAGAATACAACTAAGAGGTCAAAATAAAGAATCAGAAAATCTTCTTGAGGATGAACAGATAAGAGCTACTTGATAAGGAATTCCAAAGGTTCATTTTAAAACATTTAGAGAGCTCAAAGCGAATTCTTGTGACTTAGTGAGAAGTTGTGCTGTCAGCCCTAAAGCGCGTGGTTTCAATTCACCAGCTGCTCCACAGAAAAAAAGATGTGCAATCTCCTTTCACATAACAACAACATGGAGCTCATCATTGATATAGAAGATAAATTCCATGGCACTAAGTTGCATGAGAAAAGATAAGAGGAAAGAATGCAGAAAAAAAGAAGAAATTCTAGTAAGTACGGCACTATCAGTAGGAAAAACTTACACGTGATCAGAAGTCCAAGCAAGCCTCAATTATGACTGTGAAATTAAAGCATTTCTAGAGAAACAAAATTTAAAAGAATATGTAAAAACAAAATCAACCTTCAAAAAATGCAAAGTGTCCTTTGCACATAGAACAAACAATAATAGAACACAAACTAAAAGTAAGGCACATAACAACATTATCTGGAAAACAACAAATAAAAAGAGAGAATTCTTTATGCCTTCTGCCCATTTTGTAATCAGTTGTTTGTCTTTTTTCTTGTTGAGGTGCTGGAGTTCTCTATAAATTTTAAATTTGAGCTCTTTATATATGTTATTGCCAAATATTTTTCTTCAGTCTAATAAAAAAAAGTTAAAATTACAAACTAAATTGTCAGTTTGTTGTGTTTGGGGAGATCATTGTTCTAATTGGTACAGGACTTGCCTCTACTGAGATAACTTGTGAGTTGCTGTGATACTGAAAGCTATGCCAGTGGTGTGTCAAATGCCACAAGGGTTACCCATGGTAGATAGGTTTTGGTAGAGTTCCCAGATTAAGACAGACTAAAAAGCAAGAGTGACATCCACTGCTTAAATAATAGGCCTCTGAAAACCATGAACAGTAGAGGAATGTGAATTGTTATAGTATTAATGGTAGAGCTCAGATTGGAAATCAGTCAAAACGAGGAAAACAATGACAAACACCCTTTAATAATTGGAACATGGAATGTATGTAGTTTAAATGTTGAAAACTAAAATGATGGGAAATTAAACAGACAGCATAATGTTGACATTCTACATATTAATGTAATGAGATGAATTAGCCTTGGCTACTCTGAATCACATAACCACACAGTATACTATGCTGGAAATAAAAAACGGAAAAATAATGGTGTTGCGTTCATTGTGAAAAAAAGGCAATTTAAAGTTCTGTCCTGAAATAAAATATTGTGAGTGGTAGGATGTTATCCGTATGCATACAAGGAAGACCTGTTAAACATGACTGTTATTCAAATATATACTTCTACATCTAGATCCAAAGAAAATGAAATTGAGAATGTTTACCAAATTTTGCAGCCTGAAATCGACAGACTATGCAATCAAGATTCAATAATGATAACTGGTTACTAGCCTGCGAGTTCGAAACAGTGAAGAAGGAATATAGTTGGAAAAATTATGGGCTTGCTGATAGAAATGAAACTGTAAGAAGAATGATTAGGCTCTCTGCTCCTCATTGATCAACACATTGCTCTCACATTGCAACCTCAGCTGCATCCCTGAGATATGATGGTGAAAGTCAGAGTAAACAAATTTGGCCACATTGGACAGCTGGTTACCAGGGCTGCTTTTAACTCTAACAAAGTGGTTGTTGTTGCTATCAATGAGCCCTTCATTGACTTCAATGGTCTATATGTTCCGGTATGATTCTACCCATAATAATTTCAATGACAGTATCAAAGCTGAGAATGGGAAGCTGGTCATCAATGGGAAAGCTACCCCTTTCTTCCAGGAGCAAGATCCCACCACTGGTGCTGAGTATGTTGTGAAGTTCACTGGTCTTCACAACCTTGGAGAAGGCTGGAGTTCACTTGAAGGGTGGTGTCAAACAGGTAATTATCTCTGTTTCTTCTGCCAGTGCCACCATGTTTGTGATTGGAGTGAACCATGAGAAGTAGAACTCTCTCAAGATGGTCAATAATGTCTCCAGCACCATCAACTGCTTGGTCCTCTGGCCAAGGTCATCCATGACAACTTTGGCATTATATATGATGACATCAATAAAATAGTAAAGCAGGCATCAGAAGTGCTCTGCAAGGGTATCCTGGGAGACACAGAAGACCAGGTTGTTGTCTCTTGTGACTTTAACAGTGACATTCATTCTTCCACCTTTGATGCTGGGGCTGGCATTGCCCTGAACAACCACTTTCTCAAACTCATTTCCTGGTATGACAATGAATTTGGCTACAGCAACTGGGTGGTTGACCTGATGGTTCACATGACTTTCAAAGAATAAGAACCCCTTGGAACACCAGCCCCTGCACTAGAAAAGAGAGAGAGAGAGAGAACCTCAGCTGCTAGGGAATCCTTGCCCCAACTTGATCACACAAACACACGCTGAATCTCACATCCTTGACACAGTTTCCTTCCAGTCCCCCTGCAAAAAGGTGAGGGCCTTAGAGAACCCATCTTGTACACTCTGGAAGAGAAGGAAGGAAGGAAGGAAGGAAGGAAGGAAGGAAGGAAGGAAGG
>NW_006399988.1:202565-206731 GCF_000299155.1 Elephantulus edwardii
CTCAGGCTGTTCGTTCATAGGGTCGCTATGAGTCGTCTATGACTCGACGGCATTAAACAACAACAACATATGATTGGCTATTATTTTCATGACAGGAGTCCAGAATGAAGGCTGCACAGTGGAGTGGACATGGGGGAAGGGATTGCACAATGAAAGAGTTTTTCTTTTACTTTTCAAGAAGAAGAGTGAATTGGGGGGAAGGGGTGGGCAGGGAGAAAAGTGCAACAATGGATGAATGGAAACCCTAAGTCTCTGTAAACTTTCATCAAAATTAATTTTAAAAATATTTTAAAAGACTGAGGCTGAAGAAAATAAAAATAAGTCCACAAGAACCAGGATAGGATCTTGAATTTATCTCAGCTGAATTTCAAAATCATTTTAGGAATAGGTTTGAAGTGATGAACACTAATGATCAAAGACCAGATGAGTTTTGGGATATCAAAGATATCATCCATTAAAAATGGAAAAGGTCATTGCAAAGACACAGGAGAAAGAAATAAATGAAATTGGATGTCAGAAGAGACTCTGAAAATTGTACTAGAACATCGAGAAGCCAAAACAAAGGAAAGCATCCTGAAGTAAGAAAGCTGAACAGAAGATTTCAAAATGCAGCTCGAGAGGACAAAGAAAAGTATTATAATGAAATGTGCAGAGAGCTGGAATAGGAGACTAAAAGAGAGAGAGAGAGAACTTGCTCTGCATTTCTCAAGCTGGGAAAACAAAATTCAATTTAACCCTCAAGTCACAATACTGAAAGATGTGATGAGCAATATATTGAATGACCCAGGAAGCATCAGAAGAAGATATAGGGAATACAGACTCACTGTACCAAAAAGAACTGATACTGAAAAATTTCAACAAGTACTATATGAGCAGGAACCAATAGTAAAGAATGAGGAAGAAAATGCACTGGAGGCACTGACTAAAATCAAGTCCCCAGAAATTAATGGGATACTAGTTGACTTATTTCAATTAACAGATTCAGTCCTGGATGTGCTCACAAGTCTATGCCTGGCCAATAGATTAGAAGAGGTTCCAATTCCTAGGAAAGGTGATCTAACAGAATGTGCAAACTATCAAACAATATCATTAATATCACATGCAAGAAAAACACCGCTCCAGAAACTTGGGATAGAAGGGAATTTCCTCAACATAATGAAAAGGATATACACAAAACTAAGAATCAATATTATCCTCAATGGTAAAAGACTACAAGCATTTTCCTTGTGAACAGGGACCAAACAACTATGCCCTCTATTGCCATTTCTATTGAATAATGTATTGGAAGTACTTGCTAGGGCAATAACCAAAATAACATGGTACTGGTACAATGACAGACACAGAGAACAATGGAAAAGAATTGAGAACCCGGAAATGGACCCAGCTATCTATGGTCAATTGATATTCAACAAGGAAACAAAGCCTATCAAATGGGGAAATGATGATTCCTTCAACAAATAGAGCTGGCAAAACTGGATTGCTATTTGCAGGTCCACATCTCAGACCACACACAAATATCAATTTTTTTAAAAAAGTACTACCCAGTAGGGGAAAAAAATAAATTCAAGGTGGATCAGAGATCTGGGAGTAAAGCCCCAAACCATAAAGTTCATAAGAGACAAACTAGGATCAAGCTTAGAAGGCCTATTCTTTGGTATAAAGAGACTGCCAAATACAGCCAGAAATGCACAATCTGGAGAGGAAAAAATAATGCATAGGACCTTCTAAAGATTCAATAAATCCTTGTGCACATGAAAAACCTTTTCCAACAGAGTGAAAAGAAAACCTACTGACTGGCAGAAAACATTTGGCAATTATATTTCAGACAAGGGTCTCATATAAAATTTTTACAGAATCTGGCAGAGCCTCCACAAGAAAAAAGATTGAAAACAAAATTACAAAATTGGCCAAAGATATTTTGATGCCCAACAAAAACATGAAGAAATGCTCACAATCACTGGCAATAAGAGAGATGCAAATCAAATCCACAGTTAGATACCATCTCACCCCAATAGTGGCCAAGTTTAATAGGACAGCAAGTAATAAATGTTGGAGAGGAGGTGGAGAGGTAGGAACTTTCATACATTGCTGGTGGGATTGTAAAATGGTACAACCACTCTGGAAGGCAGTTTGGCATTTCCTCAAAAAGCTGAACATAGAAATTCCATATGATCTATCTATTCCATGGCTTGGAATATACCCCAAGACAATTAGAACTAAGGCACAAAGGGAGATTTGTACACCAATGTTCATAGCAGCATTGTTTACAAGTGCAGGAACATGGAAACAGCCCAAATGTCCAATCACAGTCGAATGGATTGAGAAATTATGCTATATTCACATGATAGAATACTACGCATCATGCAGGAGTAATGATTTTGAAAATCACTACCTAACATGGGAGGGCCTGGAGAGCATTATGAGAAGTAATTCAGTCCTATAAGGACAAATACCGTATAAAACAATCATTCTCAAATGTGTATGAGGATCCAAGGGGGAAGGTGGGAAAGAAAAAGGGTGAAGAAGGGGGGGGTTAATCTTGAGGTCATACAATTTGATGAGCGAAGGGAGGAGTGGGTAAAAGCAATGGGAAATATCAGGTATGAAAAACTATTTTTATGAAATTTGAAAGTAAACCAGTACAAAATAAAAATTTTATTTAAAAAAAGAATGCCTTTTTGTGCTTCATTGATTTTGCAAAGGCATTTGATTGTGTGAATCATAACAAGTTATGGCTAAACGAAATTAATGGGAATCCCAGAGCACTTAATTGTGCCCATGTGCAACCAATACCTAGACCAAGAGGCTGTTGTATGAACAGAGCAAGGGTTTAAGGTTTGAAACTTAAGAAGGAAGTGTGTGAGGGTTGTATTCTATCTCTATACCTATTCAATCTGTGTGCTGAACAAATTATTCAAGAAGCTGAACTCTATGAAGAAGAGTGTGGCATCAAGACCAGAGGAAGACTCATCAATAACTTGGGTTATGCAGATGACACAACCTTGCTTGCTGAAAATGAGGAGGACTAGAAACACTTGTAGAAGATCAAAGAATATAGCCTTCATTATGGATTGTATTTCAATGTCAAGAAAACAAAGATTCTTACGGCTGGATCTATAGGCAACATTGTAATAGATGGAGAAAAGATAAAAGTTGTCAACTATTTCCTCTTGCTTAGATCCAGAATCAACACTCCTGGTACCAGCCAGCAATCAGGAAATTGGGAGATGTATTACACTGTGGAAGTATGCAGTTAAGGACCTCCACAAATTGTTGAGAAGAATTTACATTGGTTTGCGAACTAAGATGTATCTGATCCACATCATGGTCTTTCCAGTTACTTGCTATGCATCTGAGAGTTGGACAATGAATTAAGGGCAACAAAAGAAGAGTTAATGCCTTTGAGGTGTGGTGTTGGAGAAGAGTACTGAAAATCCCATGGGTTGAGAAAGAACAAATATGTCTTGGAATAAGTACAGCTAGAGTCATCTTTGAAAGCAAAAATAATAAAGCTTTGCATCACATACTTCAAGCATATTGCAAGTAGGGGGTACTTCTTAGAGAGGGACATGATGCTCAGAAAGGCAGAGAGTCATCAAAGGAGAGGAAGACCGACAACCAGGTATACTAGCACAGTGACTCCCACAATTGAGTCTACTATGTCAGGAAGTAGGATCATGGTACAGCACAGGACAAGGTTCAGATCTGTTGGTCACTCTGGGTCATACTAGACTTGACAGCACCTAACAACAACAATAAATATTTTTCCCAGTCTAACGATTGTCATTTTGCTCTCTGGAGAATTTTTTTATACACATAAGAATTTCATTTTTAGAAGGTCTTGTTCATCTATTTTCTCTCATTTGTCTTTTGTTTTGTTTTTTTGATAGTCTACTTATGCCTTAGATAAGAGTACATATTTGTTATCATTTTTTTATTTGATGATATTTTTATTTTTCAGGTTTACTTTGAATGATTTACTTTGAATGTTGTTGTTGTTGTTGTTGTTATGTGCCATCGAGTCGCTTGCGACTCATAGCGACCCTAAACTCCACTCTGTGCTGTGCCAATCGCACTGTCTCCAATACACCCATCCCAATTGCCCCAGTCACTGAATCAATCCACCTCATAGAGGACCTTCACCTCCTGCGCCGTCCCTCCACCCT
>NW_006399988.1:208172-216356 GCF_000299155.1 Elephantulus edwardii
TTCAGTTCCTTGAGCTTAAGAAATGCTGAGCGAGTTCGGCCCTTTTGATTTTCTGACTCCAACTCCTTGCACATTTCATTGTAATATTTTACTTTGTCAATATTTTACTTTTTCATTGTAATATTTACTTTGTGCTGCCTTTTGAAATCTTCTATTCAACTCTTTGGTATCTTGAGTTCTTCCTTATGCTTTGGCTTCTCTGCACTCCAGCACAATTTTCAAAGTCTCTTCTGACATCCAGTTTGGTCTTCTTTTCCTCTTCTGTCTACAATGACCGTTTGCACTCTTCCTTGATATCCTCCCACGACTCATCTGGTCTTCGCTCATTAGTGTTCAAGGCCTCAAACCTGTTTCTGAGATGGTTCTGAAGTTCAGGGCGAATAGACTCAAAGTTGTATTTTGGTTCCTGTGGAGTTGGTTTCATTTTCCTCAGCTTCAGCTTGAACTTGCATATGAGTAGTTCGTGGTCTGTTCCACAGTCAGCTCCTGGCCTAGTTTTCACAGCTGATATTGAGCTTCTCCAGCCATCCTTACTGCAGATGTAATCAATCTGATTTCTATGCATACCATCTAGTGAAATCCATGTATATAATCTGCGTTTATGTCTCTTAAAAAACGTATTTGCAATGAATAAGTCATTGATAGTGCAAAATTCATTCTCTCTCCAGCTCCATTTCTGTCACCGAGTCCATGTTTTCCAACTACTGAATCTTCTTCTCTGTTCCCAACTTTTTTTTTTTTCTGTTCCCAACTTTTGCATTCCAGTCACCCATTATTATCAATGCATCTTGAGTTCATGTTCGATCGATCTCTGACTGTGAAAGTTGGTATAAATCTTCTATTTCCTCTTCCTTGGCTCTCGTTGTTGGTGCATATATCTGAATGATAGTGGTATTCACTGGCCTTCCTTTTATGCGTATGGATATTATCCTGTCACTCACAATATTGTACTTCGGGATGGATCTAGCAATAGCTTTCTTAACGATGAAAGCAATTCCATTTTTCCTCACCTTTTCACCTCCAGAGTAATATATCATCATATTAGTTTTTTTATATAATGTGAAGTAGAAGTCTTGTTTCAGTTTACTAAAATTAGAAACCCAGTTTTGCCAGCATCGTTTGTTAGAGGTTATCTTTTCCCCATTTAATAGGTTTCATCTCCTTGTGAAAGATCAGTTGACTGTAAGGGGCTGGATTTCTTCCTGAGTTCTCAATTCTGTTTTATTAGTGTATGTGTCTGTTGTTGCCAGACCATGATGTTTTGATTGACACTGTTAGGTAATAGATTTTGAGATCAAGAAGTGAAAGGTCTCCTACTTTATTTTCCTTAGAGCTTTGTATTTACATAATAAGTTGGTGATTACTTTTTTCCATTTCTTTGGAGAAATGTAGCATCAGGATTAGAAGTAGACTCATTAACAATCTGTATTATGCAGATGGCACAATGAATGGTTGCTGAAACTGAGGAGGACCTGAAGTGCTTGCTGCAAAGGGTCAAGGACTGCAGCCTTCAATGTGGATTGAAGTTCAACATCAAGAAAAGAAAGATTCTCACCACTGGGCTGATTGGCAGCATCATGATAGAAGGTAAAGAGATTGAGGTTGTTAACTGCTTTGGTTTGCTTGACTCCACAATCAACACCCTTGGTACCAGTAGTCAGGAAATAAAAAGACAAATTGCCTCAGGAAAGAGCAGCTGGTGATCTCTAACTCCTTGCCTGTGGGACTGCAGAGCAGCTTTCCCCCACTAACTAAAAATTATTAATAGGAAGACCAGAGGGGGAAAATGCATGGAAAATTAATAACATCCTGCTTTAAAATACTGGATAAGTGAAATAAAATGTAATATTTTAAAAATTTTAAGAGAAAACTAGAATAAAGATACCACATATCCTTTTAGGGCATACCAAAAGAAATGCTCAGAGGATAATTAATAGGATTAAAAGTACATAGCAACAAGAAGAAAGAAAACACAAACAACTGCTCCTACAATTAGAGAGCAACAAAAAATCCGACAGCTTCCAGATGAAAAGAAGTAGTAATGTTGTTGTTGTTCTTATATGCCATTGAGTCACCTGCAACTCATAGCGTTCCTTCGTACAACAGTTCTGAAGCCTGTCCTGTCCTGAGCCAGTCTCGCTGACTCTGACACATCTAATCCCATTGCCCCAGTCATGCTGTCAATGCATCTTATCTGGGGTCTTTCTCTCTTGCACAATCCTGCCATCATCCCAAGTGTGGTGTTCTTTTCCAAGGGATGTGTCTCTCCTGGCAACATACTCAAAGTATGGAGTTTCAAAATTCTTGTCTCCCAATAAGTGGAATAGCTGGATCACATTGAATTTCTATGTTCAGCTTTTTGGGAAGCACCAAACTGCCTTGCAGAGTGTTTGTACCATTTTATTTTTTTTTTTTTGTAACTTTTAATAGTTCTTTTTTATTCATTTTTTTATTTTATACTGGTTTATTAACAAATTTTGTATACATTGTTTTTTCCACACCAAATATTTCCCATTTCCTTAGTCCACCCATCCACCAGTCAAATTGTGTTACCAGATGATTAACAACACCACCACCACCACCATGCCCATCCTCACTCCTCTACTCCCACTCTCCCCTACTTGGATCCTCATATTTGTTCTACAATAATGGTCTTACACAGTATTTTTACTTATGGGTTGTACCATTTTACAATTCCACCAGAGAGGATGAGAACTGAACCAAAAATGTAGACTTGTACACGAATGTTCCTAGCAGCATTATTCACCATTGCAAGAACATTATTCACATGATGGAATACTATGCAGCATGCAGGAGCAATGAATTTATAAATTGCTACCTAACTTGGAAGGAACTGGAGAGCACTATGCCAAGTCAACAAACTCAGTGCCATAAGGACAAATACTGTATAAGACCATTATTGTAGAATGAGTATGAGTATCCGAGGAGGGGAGAGGGGAACAGAAGAGTGAAGCCAGGGGTAGAAGGGCTGTTAATCACAGGGTCACACAATTTGATGTGTGGAAGGATGGGTTAAGGAAATGGAAAGAACTAGTATGAAAAGCAATGTATGCAAACTTTATAAATAAACCAGTATAAAATAATTTTTTAAAAAAAATATCTTGTCTCCAAGAAGAAACTTGGTTTCACCCTACCCAAGAAAGAACTACTTGTCCTCTTCAGTGCCTGTGGTATGTACAATACTCTTCTCCAGCAACATGACTCAAAGGCATCAATTTTTCTTCTGTCATTCTTAGTCATTATCCAGCTTTCTGATGCATAGCATGTAATGGCAAAGACTATGGCCTGGATCAGGTGCACCTTAATCTCCTGGCTGATACCACTGCTCCTCAGCACTCTGCAGAGGTCCCTGACAGCAGACTTCCCCAATACAATTAATCTTTTTACTTCCTGACTTTGGATGCCAAGGGTTGAGTGCAGAGCCAAGCAAGCTGAAATTATTAACAATCTTAATCTCTTCTTGATCTATCATGGTGTTGCCAATTGGCAGTGGTGAGAATCTTTGGGTTCTTGATGTCTAGCTTCAGTTCATATGGATGACCACAGTCCTTGATCTTCTGCATCAAATGCTTCAAGTTCTTCTCAGTTTTTGGCAAACAAAGTTGTATTATCTGCATAGTACAAATTGTTGATGATTCTTTCTCCAATCCTTATGCCACACCCCTCCTCATAAAGTCCAGCCTCTCGAATAATCTTCCACATATAGATTGAAAAGGTATGGACACTGGACACATGCCTGATGTACTCCTTTCCTACCACATTTACTTACTCCGTTCTGATGACTGCCTGCTAGTCCAAGTATAGGTTTTGAATAAGCACAATCAAGCGTTCTGGGATTCCAATTCTTCTCACAGTTTGTTGTGTTCTACACAGTACATAAATAGGAAATTTCCAGAAGTTCAAATAGAATTTAGAAGAGGTCCTGGCACGAGGGATATCAATGCTGATATCAGATGGATTTGAGATGAAAAAAGGTGTCAATTCTTCTGTCATCATTATTCATTGCCCAGTTCTCAAATGCATAGTAAGTAATTGGAAAGACTATGGCCTGGATCAGAAGCACCTTAGTCTTCAAACTGACATAAATACTCCTCAATAATTTGGAAAGGTCCCTAACTGAGATTTTCCCCATGAAATATGTCTTCTTATTTTCTGACTGCTCATACCAAGGGTGCTAATTGTGAATCCAAGCAAGATGAAGCTGTTGACCCTTTCAATCTCCTGTCCAACCATCATGACAGACAAACAGAATCTGGTAGGTGGGCCTTTACATTTAAAACTAGGTTTGGCCCTGCCTAATGATAAACCTTTAGCTTGGCACTGTTGGATTCTGGAAGGTAAATGGTTTTTATTTACTTGAAACATAGGGGTGTTTCTGATTGCATTAGTAATCAAGTGTAAGTTGATTAACTGCATCTGATCTCATTTACAATAAGCTGTGAGTGGAAAGATAATTAACTGTCTTTGATTTATTTTACAATCAGCTGTGGGTAAGAAGCTGATTAACTATATCTAATCTCATTTACAATCAGCTATAAGTGGGAGCTGATTAACTGTCTTTGATTTCATTTACAATCAGCTGTGGGTGGGAAGGCTCTTCTGTTGGCAAACAGAATCTAGTGGGTGGGCATTTCTATTAAAAAGTAAGTGAAGGACTGGAGAGAAAATGGCAGAGGTGGAGAGTACAGTATGAAGAGCCGGAGAGATAGCAAGCTGCATAAAGAAGGGACACCAGAGAGTACTTTACGCTCCACAGAGACTGACCATCACAGCATGACGTGAACAGTAGGATTTTGAATCAGAACTTTTGCTAACACATTATTTTAGAAGCTGTAAAAACCTGAGCCCTAGGGGAGCTCTGGTGGCCTAGTGGCAAGGAGCTGCAACTACAATCCCAGAGGTGCATGGTTTGAATCCACCAGATGCTCTGCCAGGGAAGGAGGGGCAATCTCCTCCTGTACCAGTCAGATCTGATTTGATGGTACACTTACACAAAAATAATAATAAAAAAGATCTCTTAAAAAAAATAACCTGCGCCCTGCCTGCCTGCTGCAGTCCCATCGCGGACCCGGCAAAAGCTGGAACCCACTAGCTGAGCTGAGCTGCATTGAGACTCACCTAAAAGGAAAAAGGTTAGTGGGGAAGTTGGCTGAATTCACTTAAGCCCCACTAAAACCTGGAGGGTCTGATGTGTGGCGTGAACAATAGGAATTGAATCATAACTTTTGTCGAAAATTTTAGTATTGGAACTGTGGGAACAAAGCCGCGTGGACTCAGCAAAAACCGGAAGCCACTAGATGAGCTTCTAAGAGACCCATTTGAAAGGAGAAAACTTAGTGGGGAAATTGGCTTAATTCGCTTTGACCCCACTAAGACCACATGGACAGTAGAAATTTAAATCAGAACTTCTGCTGGAGTAGACTCAGAATGAGCTAACAGCCTCAGTTGCAATCTGGACCACATTTTGGTCCGCACTGCAGATCAGCAAAAGCCAGAAACTACAAGCCGAGCTTCTGAGGGACCCATTTGCAAGGGATAACCTTATGGGAGAAAGTGGCTGAATTCTCTAAAGCCCCACTAAGGCCCAGTGGGTTTGTTGCACGACGAGGAGAGTAGGAATTTGAATAAGAACTTTTGATGGATTAGAGTCAGAACTGTACAAAAACAGCCTGGGTTGCACTCTGGTCCACATTTCAGTGCGCAGTTCGGATCAGCAAAAGCAGGAAGTTACCGGACCCATTTGAAAGGGAAAAGCTTAGTGGGGAAATTGGCTGAATTCTCTTAAGTCCCACTAAGACGCAGTGGGCCTGTTTTTTGACATGGACAATAGAAATTCTACAAAGAACTTTTATTGATAGGAATAGTTTTAGGAACCACGGGATCGTAAACCCATACTGCTTTACGGAAATTTGACTGGTCCTCCTAGGCAGGGGCCATTGGCGAAGGAACTGGGTAGGGGCCACTGGGTAGGGGCCACTGAGTGAGAACTGCTGACTGGGAGACAGACAGTGGTAACTTGATCAGGGTCCTCAATCGTGAGCACACCTGGGCAGCTAAGGTCTGAGTGAGGTCCCGCAATTGGTTGACCCACCCTGATGACTATTTCACCTCCCTGTCTGCCCCACCCCATTTGGCTCCACACCGGTGACTATACGACCAGTCAGTCAATCAACCTGCCTTTTAATCGAGAGCACCTGGATCTGACTTACCTACCAAAGACTGCTCTCACAGGCTCTGAACTGACCTTTTCCTTGAGTCAGAAATTCAGAGAAATTGTCTGCAGATCAAGTCTAAATCACTGTCTCAAAGAAAACAAGCTACTCTACACACTACACAAACACAAAACAAGATGTTACCACCAAAGGGTGACACAGTAGCAATGGCTTTCCTAAAACCAGAAAGACTGATGGAACTTTCTGACACAGAATTTAAAAGAACAATGATTCAATATTTTCAATGGGTGAAAGACAAACTCGAAGAACTATAGGATGCTACAAGCAAAAACCAGGAGGAGCTAAAAAAAAAAAATCCAGAACAATGCAGATAAAACAAACAAAGGAATAGAGGCAATGGAAAAACAAGAAACCACGATCCAAAACATGAAGTCCAATGTCT
Organism: Elephantulus edwardii; assembly: GCF_000299155.1. NCBI lineage: Eukaryota > Metazoa > Chordata > Mammalia > Macroscelidea > Macroscelididae > Elephantulus > Elephantulus edwardii. The sequence continues at coordinate 214,809 of NW_006399988.1, forward strand.
CAGATGCTGTCAACATGAGGAAGGGACACATAAATAGAACTGAAGAGATAGAACACAGAACCAGTGAAATAGAAGATAGAAATGTCACCACTGAGCTGCTAGAGCAAAAAGCAGAATCAAAAAGGAAGGAAAAAGAAGAAAATCTAAGAATAATGTGGGACACCATCAAGAGAAGAAATAACATGCACATGATTGGAAACCCAGAACAGGCAGAAGCAAGCAAAGACACCGAAAAACTTGTGGAAGAATTACTAGAGGAAAACTTCCCAGGCATAATGAAGAATGAGAGAATATATATTCAGGAAGCTGAGCGAACACCATATAGAATAGACCCCAAAAGAAAAACACCAAGGCATATCATAGCTAAATTTGCCAGAAGCAAAGATAAGGAGAGAATCCTGAAAGCAGCAAGAGAGAAACAAAGAGTAACCTACAAAGGAGAACAGATAAGATTAAGTGCCAATTTCTCAACAGAAACCATGCGTGCAAGAAGAGAGTGGAAAGACATATATCAAACACTCAAAGAATGCAACTGTCAACCAAGAATACTGTACTCAGTAAAATTATCCATCAAATATGAAGGAGAGATCAAGATATTCCCAGAAAAACAGAACCTAACAGAGTTTGTAAAAACAAGACCAGCATTGCAGGAAACACTGAGAGATCTCCTTCTTAAGAGTTACCACAGACAGTAGCATGGACCAAAATAACTAGCAACAACACCAAAAAGAATTCAAAAAATGATTCAATATAACCCTGCATCTCAATAATCACACTGAATGTGAATGGTTTGAATGCACCATTGAAGAGAAAAAGAGTAGATTGGATAAAAAAAAAAACCCAAAATCCATCAATATGCTGTCTACAAGAGACACACCTAAAAAGTGAAGATAAAGAAAGGCTAAAACTAAAAGGATGGGGAAAAAATATACCAAGCAAACGGCAGCCAGAAAAAAGGAGGAGTAGCAATATTAATCTCTGATAAAATAAATTTCAAATCAAAAACCATCACAAAGGATGAGGAAGATCACTACATAATGATTAAAGGGCCAATAGAACAAGAGGACATAACAACAATAAATATCTATGCACCAAATGAAAGACCTGCAAAATATATTAAACAAACATTAACAAAACTGAAAAAGGATATGGACAACACTATGCTAGTAGTTGGAGACTTCAATACTCCACTCTCAAGAAAAGATAGAACTACCAGAAAAAAAGCTCAACAAAGATGCTCAAGAATTAAACTACACAATAAATCAACTTGGCCTCATAGATATTTATAGGCTAATGTACCCCAAAAAAACACAGTGTAGCTTCTTCTCCAATGTGCATGGAACATTCTCCAGAATAGAGCATATTTTAGGTCACAAGGCAAACATCAATAAATTAAAAAACATAGGAATAATCCAAAGCATTTTCTCAGACCATAAAGCTACAAAGTTAGAAATTAATAAGAAGAGGATAATGGAGAAAAAGACATACATCTGGAAGCTGAACAACAACCTGCTTGAACATGACTGGGTACTACAAGAAATAAAAAAT
>NW_006399988.1:219046-221325 GCF_000299155.1 Elephantulus edwardii
TAACAGAACAGCAAGCAACAAATGCTGGTGAGGATGTGGAGAAACTGGAACTCTTATTCACTGTTGGTGGGAATGTAAGATGGTGCAACCATTGTGGAAGGCCGTGTGGCACTTTCTGAAAAAATTGCAAATAGAGGCAGTGACTGGTGGTGCCGACACCCCCTTGCCACATAGGGAGGGGAGGAGTGCTCTGAGCAGAGTGGGGGGGGGGAGGTAAAAAGAAAAAAAAACCTACAAATAGAGATACCATTTGACCCAGCAATCCCATTACTGGGAATATACCCCAGAGAGACCGTGTCTGCACTCCAAGCAGATATAAGCACACCCATGTTTATCGCAGCTTTGTTTATAATAGCAAAGAGTTGGAAGCAACCTAAGAGCCCATCAACAAACAAATGGATAGAGAAGCTGTAGTATATTCACACAATGGAATACTACGCCACATTTAAAAATAAGGAACTCATGCAATATTATTCAAAATGGGTGACCCTGGAGGACATTATGCTGAGTGAAGCATCTCAGTCACAAAGGGACAAATACCACATGGTGCCACTGTTGTAGAATGGGTCTGACATCAGGGTTGGGGTATAACAGAAAAAACTGGATAAGTTATGTGTATTATACTGAAACAGATGAGGGAAAGAACAGATTAGAGGTGAAATATGATTATTATGGTTAGCACAGGAATCCAGAATTAAGGTTGCATAGAGAAGTGTACTCGGGGTGGGGGGTGGAGGGGAAGGGATGGGGGAATTGTATACTAATGAAGGAATTTTTTCCTTTTTTTTTTTCAGAGAGGGAAGCGAACTGGTGGGGAGGGGTGGGCAGGGAGAAAAGTGCAGCAATGAATGAATGGAAATCCAAAACCTCTGTAAATGTCTATTAAAATTAATTTTTTTTAAAGTCCAGGAAAAAAAAAGTAAGTGGAGAACCAGCAGGGGAGATGGACCAGCAGCAAGACCCAGCAGTGAGATGGGGCAGCTAGACGCAGCAGCACAGCTGGAACTTGAGTGAGAGAAGTCAAAAGCAACTATCAACCTGCACTGGGGAACTGCTGGCTGACACTAAAAGTGTGCTGGGGAGCTGATTGCTGACTCCATGCTGGCACTAGGGAGCTGCTTGCTAATGCCACACATGCACCTGGGAAGTGGTGATGCATGCACCAGGAAGCTGTGCAACAGGGAGCAAGACATCAGAAAGCGATGCACAGAGGTGAGCAGGAAAGCTGGAATCTGAGTGAGTGTGACCCCAGAACTCCAGTTCCACTGTTGCCGGCCTGCACCTGAAACTCGGGTCCCAACATGGCCAACCCGTGCCCAGAATACTCCTTCTGAAATGCACCAGGAGTGAAGCTGGAACAAGAGTGAGGTACTTTGTGGGAGGGGGTCACTGCTGTTTGCCTGAATCATGTGGAGCCCCTTAAACTCAATCAGAAGGGAGTGAGACAGCTGTAGCTCATTCTTGAAGGGAAAACCAAGGCTTCCTGTTATTCCAATCATGTCTCTGTGCTCCACCTTGCATCTCCTCACATACAGTCCATCAACTGCCTTTAGCCCAGAGCACCTTGAGCAATCCCAGCTGTGGCAGTTGTCTGACAAAAAAGGCTGCTTCCACATGCCTTTTCTCTATCAAACTAAGAGAAACCCAATCAGGGTTGCTGTCCCACCCTCTTCTGGAGCAGTGACTTCAGAACAAGAACCTGCTATTGCCTCAGACATGAAAAACGCTATCATAGCGATGTCACATAGAAAGCAGACTACTTTACTTCTTACATAAGCCCAAATCAGGCTGTCACCAAAAAAAGGTGACACAGTATCAATAGATTTCCTAAAGCGAGAAAATCTGATGGAACATTCTGACACAGAACTTAAAAGAACAATGACTGAATATTTTCAATGTCTGAAACACAAATTTGAAGAATTACAAGACACAACAAGTAAAAACCAGGAGAAGCTTAAAAAAATCCAAAACAATGAAGATAAAACAAATGAGGCATAGAGGCTCTGGAAAAACAAGAAACCACAATCCAAAATATGAGAACCAATGTTTCAGATGCTGTCAAAATGATGGAAAGTCATATGAATAAGTTTGAAAAGATGGAGCACAGAACCAGTGAAGTAGAAAATAGAATTGCCAACCTCTGTTCTGCTAGAACATAAAGCAGAATCCAAAAGGAAGGGGGGAATAAAGAGAAAACCTAAGAATAAAGTGAGACACCATCAAGAGAAATAATATGCACATAGTTGGAATCCCAGAACAGGAAAAACCAAGAAAAAGCA
>NW_006399988.1:222485-236909 GCF_000299155.1 Elephantulus edwardii
CAAGATCCATCTAACATCAGCAACAATATCCCTAGTACCACGACCCCTTCTAAACCCAGCCTGGACTTCCGGCAGTTCTCTGCTGATGTGCTGTTCTAATTGTTTTTGGATGATCTTCAGTAGAATCTTGCTTGCATGTTTCCCAGGCACAATGAAAAATGAGAGATTATATATTCAAGAAGCTGAGCAGAGACCATATAGAATAGACCACAAAAGAAAAATATATCCTATTCAAATTTGCCAGAAGCAAAGATAAGATAATTTGGAAACCAGCAAGGGGAAACAAAGAGTAACCTATAAGAGAGATCAGATAAGATTAAATGTTGATTTCTCAGCAGAAACCATGTGTACAAGAAGACAATGGAATGACATATATTGAACACTCAAAGAACACAAATGTCAACCAAGAATATTATACCCATCAAAATTGTCTATCAAATATGAAAGAGAGATCTAGATAGTCCCAGGCAAGAAGAAACTAAGGGAGTTCATATAAACAAAATCAGCATTGCAGGAAAAACTGAGAGACATTCTCCTTACACAGGTGCCACAGAAAGCATGATGGACCAAAGTAACCAGCAACAACAAGAAAAAGAAGTCAACAAAATGATAGCAATGAAACTTTGCCTCTCAATAATCACACTGAATGTGAATGGTTTAAATGCACCACTGAAGAGAAAAAGAGTAGCAAATTAGATAAAAAAACAAAATCCATCCATGTGCTGTCTACAAGAGACACACCTGAAAAATGAAGATAAAGATAAAAAAATAAAAGGGTAGGAAAAAATACACCAAGCAAATGGCAACCAGAAAAAAGCAGTAGTAGTGATGTTAATTTTTAATAAAATATGTTTCAATGAAAAAACCATCAAGGAAAGTCACTACATAATGAATAAGGGGTCAATACAACAAGAAGATATAACAATAATAAGTATCTATACACCAAATCAAGAACCCATAACAACAACAACAATGCACCACATGAAAAATCTGCAAAATATATAAAACAAACATTAATAAAACTGAAATTGGAGATGGACAACACTGCTATAGTAATTGGAGACTTCAATATACCACCCTCAAGAAAAGATTGAACTTCCAGAAAGAAACTCAACACAGAAGCCGAAAAATTAAACAACAAAATAAACCAACTTGATCTCCTAGATATTTAAAGGCTAATGTACCCCCAAAAGCACAGTATACTTTCTTCTCCAATGTGCATGGAACATTCTCCAGAATAGATCACACTTTAGGCCACAGGGCCTAAATAAAGCATCAATAAATTAAAAAGCATAGAAATAATACAAAACATCTTCTCAGATCACGATGCTACAAATTTAGAAATCAGTAACAAGGAGAGAAAAAAAAGGAAAAAGCCATACATTTGGAAACTGAACAACACCTTGCTGGAACATGAGTGGGTAACAGAAGAAAAAAAAGAATTTAAAAATTTCTGAAAACAAATGACAATGAAAACACAACTTACTAAAACCTCTGTGAAACAACCAAAGCAGTAAATAAAGGTCAATTTATAGCAATAAGCAAACAATTTAAAAGACAGGAAAAAATGACAATTGGCTCTTTAACCCAACATCTCCAACAAAATGAAAAAGAACAGCAAGAAAACACAACACACTCAAAAAACCCTGAAATTATAAAAATTCCAGCAGAAATAAATGAAATAGAAAACAGAAAAGCAATTGAAACCATCAGCAAAATAGGAGATGGTTCTTCGAAAAGGTCAGTAAAATTGACAAACCATTAGCAAAACTAACAAAAGAAAAGAAGGAAAAGACACAAGGAATTCAAGTAAGGGATGAAAGGGCAATATCACAATGTAACCAACTGAAATAAAAAGATTAACTATGGAATATTATGGGAAAACTATACTTAAATATGAAAACCTAGAGGAAATGGACAAATACTTAGAAAATCACAACCTACCTAAACTAACACTAACCAAAATCGAACATTTGAACAAACTCATTACAAAAGAAGAAATTGAAAAGGTAATAAAACAACTTCCAGGCCAAAAAAGCCCTGGACCAGATAGTTTTACAAGTTAATTTTATCAAATATTCAGAGAAGAACTGTCACCAATTCTACATAAACTACTTCAGAAAATAGAAAAAGATGGAATTTTCCCAGACTCTTTCAAGGAAGCAAAGATATCCTTAATACCAAAACCAGGTGAAGACACCACCAAAATAGAAAACTATAGGCCAGTATCTCTGATGAACACAGATGCAAAAATCCTGAATAAAATCCTAGCCAATAGAATCCAATGAACATTTTAAAAAAATCATCATTACTAAGTGGAATTCATAACAAGTATGCAAAGATGGTTTAACGTTAGAAAAAAAATCAATGTAATTAATCACATTAGCAAAACAAAGAACAAGAACCCCATGAGCTTATCAATTGATGCAGAAAAGGCCTTTGACAAAATCCAACACCCATTCCTGATCAAAACACTCAACAAAATAGGAATTTATTCAACATAGTAAAAAGTATATATGCAAACCTGAGAGCCAACATTGTTCTCAATGGAGAGAGATTAAAGGTATTCACTTTGAGAACAGGAACTAGTTAAGGATGCCCACTATCACCTCTCCTATTCAATATTGTATTGGAAGTCTTAGTGATAGCAATAAGACAAGAGCTGGAAATAAGAGGTATCCAAAGAGGAGGTAAAATTATCTCTATATGCACATGATATGATAGTATACTTAGAAAACCCTAAATACTCAGCTATAAAACTATTGGACATTGTTGATCAATTCAGCAATGTGGCAGGATACAAGGTCAACATGCAAAAATCAATTAGGTTTCTCTACAGTGACAAAGAGAATACAGAGCTGGAGCAAAGAAAAATAATACCCTTAACAATAGCTAATCACAAAATTAAATACTTGAAATTAGGTCTAACCAGATCCACAAGGGATCTACTAAAAAAAAAATTACAAAGCATTACTACAAGAAACAAAAAGAGACCTGGAGAAATGGAAGAATATCCTTTGCTCATGGATAGGAAGACTCAATTCTGAAAATGACATTCCTACAAAAGGTAATTTACACTTTCAATGCAATCTCAATACAAATACCAAATACACTTTTCAATAGATGGAAAAAGCAATTTCTAATTTCATTTGGAATAGAAAGATGCCCCAAATAAGCAAAGCACTCCTTAAAATGAGAAACAAGGTAGAAGGTATTTCACTCCCTGATTTCAAATCCTACTACACTGCTGTGGTGGTCAAGACAGCGTGGTACTGGTAAAAATGACAGACACATAGATCAACATACTTGAATTGAGAACCCCGGAAATCAGCCCATCTACCTATGGTCAGCTGATTTTTGACAAGGAGATGAAATCAGTTAAGTAGGGAAACGATAGCCTATTTAACAAATGGTGTTGGCAAAATGAGAAAACCATACACAAAATCCAACTCAAAGTGAATCAGGGACCTAGGACTAAAACCAAGGACTGTAAACTTCATTAGAGAAAAGCTTGGAAGAACCCTAGAAGCACTAATCCATAACTTGAACAGTCTCCCAAGCATTCTGAAAAACTTAAAACCAAGAGAGGATAAAATAGATGAATGGGATCTTCTAAGAATAAAATCCCTATGCACATTCAAAAATTTCTCCAACAGGGTAAAAAGGACTGGGGAAAAAAATATTTGGTAATGACAAATCTAATAAGGGACTTATATCTAGAATATATAGAGTACTCAAATGCCACAAAAGATAAAGGTAAACAACCAAATTTCAAAATGGGCACAGGATATGATCAGATACTTCACCAAAGAAGACATTCAGATGGCAAACAAGCACATGAAGTGTTCAAAATCCCTATCTGTAAGAGAGATGCAAATCGAAACAACTATGAGATATCATCTCATCCCAGTAAGAACAGCAAAATTCAACAAAGCAGCAAACAACAAATGCTAGTGAGGTTGTGGAGAAAATGGAACATTTGTTCACTTTTGGTGGGAGTGCAAAATGGTGCAACCACTTATGGAAGGCAGTATGGTGCTTTCTCAAAAAGTTGGAATTAGAAATGCCATTTGACCCAGCAATTCCACTACTGTGATTATACATGCCCTAAAGAAACCAGAACAGCCACCCAAGCAGCTATATTCCTACCCATGTTTATTGTAGCTTTGTTCACAATAGCAAAGTGTTGGAAACAACCCAAATGCCCATTAACAAAGAAATGGATAAAAAAGCTGTGGTATATTTAAACAATTTATGCAGCACTGATAAACAAAGAACTCAAGAAATATTCTAAAAAATGGAAGACCATGGAGAACATTATGCTGAGTAAAATATCTCAGTCACAGAAAGACAAATACTGCATAATTCTACTGTTATAGAACAGGACTATTATGAGGGTTGGGGGAAAACTAAGAAAAGAGGGATAAATAATATACAGGACATTGAAACAGATGAGGGAAAGAACTATATGTGAGAACGTATGATTAGGTCTCATTGGCATGACAAGAGTCCAGAATAAGAGTTGTATAGTAAAGGTGGGGAGGAGCTGTATAACAATGAAAGAACTTTTTTCCATAGAAAAAAAGCAAAGTGGGCAGGGGGTGGGGGGTGGGGTGGAAGGGAGAAGAGAGGAAAATATGCAACAATGAATTAATGGAAATCCAAGTTCTTTATAATCTTTCATTAAAATCTAAAAAAGGGGGGAAAAGACAGTAAATTTGAGCTTGAAAAGCAAAAAAAAAAAAAAAAGCTCAATAAAGATGTTTAAGAAATGTTAAAAAAAATAGGTTGAGGCCTCAGGCCTTGTACTGTGTTTGCAGATAATGCTGAAGTGGTGCAGCACTTGTCTTCCATTTTGCTGTACTGAGATTACTTGAAGTTGCTGTGATACTGAAATCTGTGCCACTAGTGTGTCAAATGCCAAAAGGGTTCCTATCATGGACAAGTTTTCATGGAGTTCACTGATTAAGACAGACCAGGAAGCAGGATGGGCCACCTACTTCCTAAATAACAGGCTTTTGAATACACTATGAACACTACACAAAGAAGATAGTTAAAGTAATGTAGTGGTAGAGTCCAGATTGGAAGTCAACTGAAATGAAAAAAATCAATAACAAACATTGTTTAACATTTGGAACATGGAATGCACGTAGCAAGAATATTGGAAAATTGAAAATTGTTAAAAACTAAATGGAACACATGAATATCAACAAAATAGGCATTAGTGAGATGTGATGGACCAGCTTTGTTCACTTTGAATCAGATAATCATACGGCATACTATGCAGGGAATGGAAAACAGAGGAAGAATAGTGTTGGAGTCATAGTCAGCAAGTCAATTTTAAGTTCTATCCTGAAATACAATGTAGTGAGTGATAGGATAATATCCATGGCATACAAGGAAGACCTGTTACCACAACTATTACTCAAATATACACTCCTTCTTCTAGAACCAAAGAGAAAATTGAGAAGATTTATGAAATTTTGCAATCTGATTATTGACCTAAAATAAAATTAGGATGAGTTAATGATAATTGATGACTGGAATGCAAAAGTAGGAAACAGTGAAGAAGGAACAGTAGTTGGAAAATATGGCTGGGTGATAGAAATGAAGCTGGAAATAGAATTATTTAATTTGGTATTTACAATTATTTATGCTTTGCAAATACTTATTATAAAAGACACAGAAGATTACTTTACATATGGATTTCACCTGATGGGCTTCATAGGAATCAGATGACTACATTTGTAGAAGGAATTGTTGGAGAAGCTCACTATGAGCTGTCAAAACTAGGCCAGGGGCTGACTGTGGGTCAGATCATCAATTACTCATATGCAAGTTCAAATTGAGGCCAAAGAAATTTAAATAAAACTACAGGAACTAAGATATGATCTTGACTCTATTCCATCTGAATTTCATGATCATCTTAAGAATATACTTGAGGCATTGAACACCAATGATAGAAGACCAGATGGGTTGTGGGATGATATCACCAACGAAGAAAGCAAAAAGTTATTACAAAAAACAGATGAGAAAGAAAAAATCAAAATGAATGTCAGAAGAAGCTTTAAAGATTGCACTGGAGGGTCTAGAAACCAAATCTAATGGAAAATATGTCAGATTGATAGAGCTGAATAGACTATTTCAAAGGGCAACTCAGGAGGATAAAGCAAAGTATTATAATGGAATAAGCAGAGAGCTGGAATTGGAAAATACAAAGGGAAGAACTCATCCTGAATTTTTCAAGCTTAAAGAACTGAAAAATTTAAGCCTCATCTCGCAATATTGAAAGATTCAATGGGCAATATATTGAATGACCCAGAAAACATCAAAAGAAGACGGAGGAAAAAGAATTGATTGACATTGAAAAATTTCAGGAAATATCATATGAACAGGAACCAATGGTAATGAAGGAGGAAGTGGAAGTTGCATTGAAGACATTTGCAAACAATAATGCCTAGGAATCAATGGGATACCAACTGACTTGTTTCAATTAAGACACAGCCTTGAATGCACTCACCAGTCTATGTTGGAAAATTTGAAAGATGGCTGTCATCTTCCAAATAGGGAGAAGTCCAGATTTGTTCCCATTTCCAAAAAAGGTGATCCAACAGGATGTAGAAATTATCAAATAATATCATTGATGGCACATGCAAGGAAAATACTGCTGAAGATCATTCAAAAATGTCTGAACAGTACATAAGTAAGGAACTGCGAGAAGTTCAAACAGGATTTAGAAGAGGTTGTGGCACCAGGTGCTGATGTCAGATATATCCTGGCTGAAAGTAAGGAATACCAGGTATTTGTGTGGATCACGACAAGTTGTAGCTGACACTGAGAATAGGAATCCCAGAGCACTTGATTGTGCTCATGCAGAATCTATTCCTGGATCAGGGGAGCACTGCATGGTTTGGAATTTGGAAGAGATCTATAGTTATTTTCATTTTTTAAAAAAAGTTGATGCAGCAGAGTGTAGAAACTGTAAACAGTATCAGTAATATCACATGCAAGTAAAATCTTGCTGAAAATTATTCCAAAGCAGCTGGAATAGCACATAGTTAAGGAACTGACAGAAATTCAGGCTAGATTCAGAAGAGGTCATAGTACAAGGGATATCAATGCTGATGTCAGACAGGTGAACTGATTATATATTAGGACACAAACCAAGCCTGGCAAATTAAAAAAATATTGAAATAATACGAAGTATTTTTCAATCCCACAATGCCATAGAACTAGAAATTAACCACAGAAGAGTAAAGCTTACAAAACTGCCCATGTGGAAACTAAATAACTCTCTGCTAGAACATGATTGAGGTATAAAAGAAATAAATAATGAAGTAAAAAGTTCCTTGAAATAAATGATAATGAAAATACAACTTACAAAAACCACTGGGACACAGCTAAGGCAGTCCTCAGGGGCAGTTAATAGCAATAGGCACACATTAAAAAAGAAAGAAAGAAGAATCCATGATCTAACTCAACACCTTCAGTAAATAGAAAACTATTAACAATCTAATTCTACAACCTCTAGAAGAAAAGAAATTATTAGGACAAGATCTGAAATCAATGAAATAGAAAACAGAAAAAGAGTTGAAACTATCAATAAGGCCAGGAGCTGATTTTTCGAAAGAGTCGACGAAATTTACAGATCACTGACAAATGGAAGGAAGGAAACAGATCACTCGATTAAGACGCGACAAGGGTGACATCACAAAAGACCCAGAGGAAATTAACTCGATAATACTATCATCATCATAAAATAATATTATAATAATAATATCAGAATACTACAAAAAGTTATACTCTGATAAATCTGAAAACCTAGGGGAAATGGACAAATTCCTTGAAACTCATACCCTACTCAGATTGACAAGAACAGATATAGAGTACTTGAACAGACACATGACAAGAAAAGAAATTTTAAAAGTCATAAAAAGACTTTCCCATAAGAAAAATACTGGACAAAATGGCTTCACAGCTGAATTCTATCAAATTTTCAGAAAGAATTTAGCACCCATTCTACTTAAATTCTTTCAAAAAGTTGACAAATAAGGAAAATTTCCAAAATCCTTCTATGAAGCAAGCATAACCCTAATACCAAAACCAGGCAAAGATATTACCAAGAAAAAAAATTGCAGACCAATATCTCTCATGAATATAGATGCAAAAATCCTTAACAAAATCCTAGCCAATAGAATCCAAAAGCACAAGAAAAAGAATTCAGTATGACCAAGTGGGATTCATAACAGGTATGGAAGGGTGGCACAACATAAGAAAAATAATCAACGTAATTAACTATATTAACAAAGTAAATAACAAGAACTATATGATTTTAGCAATTGATACAGAAAAGGGCTTTGACTAAATCCAACACCCCTTCCTGATAAAGATACTCAGCAAAATTGGAATAGAAGATAATTTCCCAAACATAATGAAAAGTATATATGCAAAACCAAGAGCAGACATAATTCTCAATGGTTGTTGTTGTTGTTGTTGTGTGCTGTTGAGTCACTTGCGACTCATAGAGACCCTATGTACAAGAGCCCTAAACCCTGCTCCATCCTGTGCCAACATCACTGTCTCTGACACACCTACTCCCATTATCCCAACCACTGAATTGATCCATCTCATTGAGGGTCTTCCCATCTTGCATTGTCCCTCCACACTCCCAAACATGATGTCCCTCTCCAAGGACTGGTCTCTCCTTGCAACACACCCAAAGAATGTCAGACGAAGCTTCAGAATCCTTGCATCCAATGAGCAGCCTAGTTTTACCTTCTCCAGGACAAACCTGTTTGTTCGCCTAGCAGTCCATGGTATATTCAACAATCTTCTCCAGTACCACAGCTCAAAGACATTAATTCTCTTTTTATCATCCCTAGTCACTGACCAGCTCTCTGATGCATAGCATGCAATTGCAAAGATTAAGGCCTGGATCAGGTACACTTTAGTCTCCAGCCTGACATTGTTGCTCTTCAGGATTCTGGAGAGGACCCTGACAGCTGACATTTCCAATGAAAATCATCTCTTGATTTCCTGGCTGCTGGTACCAAGAGTGTTGATTGTGGAACCAAGCAAACTGAAACGGTTAACAATCTCAATCTCCTCACCATCCACAATGATGCTGCCAATTGACCCAGTGGTGAGAATCTTTGTTTTCTTGACGTTGAGCTTCAATCCATATTGAAGGCTGCAATCCTTGACCTTCTGCAGCAAGCGCTTCAGGTTCTTCTCAGTTTTAGCAAGCAGAGTTTTGTCATTTGCATAATGCAGGTTGTTGATGAATCTTCCTCCAATCCTGATGCCACGTTCCTCCTAGTACAGCCCAGACTCCTGGATGATCTGTTCTGCATACAGATTGAAAAAGTGTTGAGACAGAATACATCCCTGGTGTACATGGTTTCTCTCTGGAGACTAAGGTGCGTCTGATACAGGCTATGGTCTTTGCTATCACTTGTTATGCATCAGAGTTGGACAATGACTAAGGAGGATAGAAGGAGAATTGATGCCTTTGAGCTGTGGTGCTGGAGAAGAGTATTGAGGGCACCATGGACTACTAGGAAAACAAACAGATTCATCCTGGAAAAGCTTAAACCGGTAGCTCCTTGAAGGCAGGAATTCTGAGGCTTTGTCTAACATACTTTGGACATGTTGTAAGGAGGGACCCTTGGAGAGGGACATCATGCTTGGTAGGGTGGAGGGACAGCGCAGGAGAGGAAGGCCCTCTATGAGGTGGATTGATTCAGTGACTGGGGTAATCGGGATGGGAATGTCAGAGACAGTGCAACTGGCACAAGACAGAGCAGAGTTTAGGGCTGTTGTACATAGGGTCGCTATGAGTCACAAGCAACTTGATGGCACATAACAACAACAACAGTGTTTCCTTGCTCTGTTCTGATGACTGCCTCTTGTATAGTATAGGCTTCACAAAAGCACAATCAAATGATCTGGGATTCTCAATCTTCTCAAAGTCAGCCAAAAAACAGTCAACAAAAAACAGTTTGTTGTGACCCACACAGTCAAAAGCCTTTGCACAGTCAATGAAACACAGATAGACATTCCTCTGGTACTCCCTGCTTTTAGCCAAGATCCATCTAACATTAGTTATAATGTGACTACGACCACGACTTCCTCTAAACCCAGACTGCATATCTGGCAGTTATCTGTTGACATGTTGCTCCAGTAGTTTTTTTATAATTTTCAGCACAATTTTGCTTGCATGGGATATTAATGATATTGTTCAATAATTTCTGCACTCTGTTGGGTCACCTTTCTTTGGAATGGGAACAATTATCAATCTCTTCTAGTCAGTTGGCCAGGTGGCTGTTTGCCAGATTTCTTGGCACAACTTAGTGAGCACATGCAGGGCAGGGTCTGTTTGTTGAAATATGTCAATTGATATGTCGTCAACTCCTGGAGCCTTGTTTTTTGCCAATTCTTTCAAAGCAGCTTGAACTTTCTCCTTCGTCACCACAGACTAAAATCAATTTCCTTGCAAGCAGATGCCAACTGTCACCACTTCTTTTCAATACTGTATTGGAATTGTTTGCTACAGCAATATGACAAGAGGAGAAAATAAAAGGCATCCAGATCATCAAAGAGATGGTTAAACTGTTGCTATATGCAGACAATACAATAATGTACACAGAAAAGCTCAAAGACTCAACAAAACAACTGTTAAGAGTTAATAGGTCAGGGATCTCTGGTGGCCTAGTGGCAAGAAGCTGCACTACAATCCCAGAGGTATGCGATTCAAATCCACTAGATGCTCTGCTGGAGAAGGAGGGGCAATCTCCTCCCGTATCAGTCAGATTCAATTTGATTGTACAAACACAAAAAAAATAATAAAATAAAAAATTTAAAAAAGAGTTAATAGGTCAATTTAGTAAAGTGGCAGGATAAAAGATCAATATCCAAAAATCAATATGATTCCAGTAACAGAGAACTCAGAGAAGGAAGTCAAGAAAGCAATACCCTTTACAATAACCAACCACAAATTGAGATACTTGAAAGTGAACCTAAATAGAGATACAAAAAAACCTATACAAAGGAAACTACAGAGCATTTCTGCAAGACATAATAAAAGACCTAAAGAAATGGGAAATGTGCTCTGTTCATAGATAAGAAGACTCAATATTGTGAAAATGACAATCCTACCAAAAGCTATCTACTTGTTCAATGAAATCCCAATCCAGATACCAAATTCATTTTTCAAGAAGATTGAAAGGGGAAATTATCACATTTATTTGGAGAGGCAAGAGACTCAGAATAAGCAAAACACTTCTGAGAAACAAAAATGAGGCTGGAAGCATAACACTCTATGACCTCAAAACTGACTACACAGTAGTTGTAACCAAAACAGCATGGTACCGGTACAATGATAGGCAAATAGACCAATGGAACAGAATTGAGAATCCAGAAATAGACCAACTGAAATGGCCAACTGATATCTATAAGGAAATCAAAGCTATCAAATGGGAAAATGATAACTTCTTCAACAAATGGTGCTGGCAAAATTGGACTTCTACCTGCAGAAAGCTGAAACAAGATCCACATCTCACATCATACACAAAAATCAACTCAAGGTGGATCAGAGACCTGTTAGTAAAGCCCAAAACCATAACATTCATGAGAAACAATCTTGGATCAAGCTATGTAACACTAGTACAAGGTATAGAGAGACTACTAGATACAACCAAAAATGCACAATCTAAAGAGAACAAAATTGATACATGGGGCCTTGTAAAGATTAAATCCATGCATGCATCAAAAACTTTTTTCCAACAGGGTGAAAAGAAAACCTATAGACTGGGAACAAACATTTGGTAATAACTTTTTAGTCAAGAGTCTTAGAACAAAAGTTTACAGAATACTCCTAGGTCTCCACAAGAAAAAGTCTAATAATCCAATTACAAAATGGGCAAAAAACATGGAAAGAATTTTTACAGAGGAAGATATTAGAATGGCAAACAGACACATGAAGAAATGCTCCAAATCACCGGCAATAAGAGAAATGCAAATCAAAACCACAATGAGGTACCATCTCACTCCAGTAACAGTGGCGTTTAACAGGGTAGCAAGTAGTAAGTGTTGGAGAGGATGTGGTGAGAAAGGAACTCTTATACATTTTTGGTGAAATTGTAAAACAGCACAACCATTCTGGAAGGCAATATTGGGCTTCTTCAAAAAGCTGAACATAGAAATTCCATATGACACAGCTATTCCACTACTTGGAATATATATATACCCTGAGAAAAGGAGAACTGAGGCACAAGCTGAGATTTGAACACTAATGTTCATAGCAATATTATTCACCATCTCAAGAACATGGAAACAGCCAAAATGTCCAACCACAAACGAATTGATTGAGAAATTATGGTACATTAACACAATGTAATATTATGCAGCATGCAGGAGCAATGATTTTGTAAATTATTATCTGACTTGGGATAATATTATGCTGTAGAAAGAGTATAAGGATCTGAGAGGGATGAGAGAGGGTGGAAGTAGAGAGATGAGAATGTGTAGGGGGAGGGGGGATTAATCATGGGGCTGTACAGTTTGATGGGGTGTAGTGAGGGAAATTGTAAGAATTTGTTCTTAAAAACAATGTATTAGAATTTTGTAAATAAACTAGTAGAAATTTTTTTTTTAAGTTGGGCAAGAAAAACACTGTGGAGCATTACAGTTTGATGCAACGGATAAAACAAGAATCAATTACTTTGAATTGTGCTGTTTGTGAAGAGTATTGAATATATCATGGAGTACCAAATGAACAAACAAATGTCTTGAAGGAAGTACAACTGGGGTGCTCCTTAGAAGTAAGGAAGGTAAAACTTGGTCTCATAAACTCTGGGCATGTTCTGGGGGTGGGCTAGGGCCTAGTCTTTGGGAAAAGTGAGGGTCAGTTTAAAAGAGGAAGTCTCTCAGCAAAATGGATTGAGTCAGTGACTGTTAACAATAGTTTTGTGCATGCTAGAGATTGTAAGGATGGCGCAGGATAAGACACCTTTTAGATCTGGGTGTTTAGATAGGGTTGTTATAAGTTGTAGGTGACGTGACAGTACCTGAAAACAACCAAACCACACATGTAATCTGTTTTCTGATTATTCTAATGATTGTTGTTGTTGTTGTTGTTAAGTGTTATCAAGTCGAGTAAGATTCATAACAATCCTATGTACAGCAGATCTGAATCCTGTCCTATCCTGTATCATCCTCACATTTCCTGACATACTAACGTTCACTGGGGCAACCACCTGGTTGAGGGTCTTTGATCAACCCTCTATCTTTCCAAGCAACATATCCCTCCTAGCAACATGGCCAAAATATATGACATGAAGCCTCATCATCCTGGCTTCCAAAAAGCACTCCGGCTGCACCCTCTCCGAGACATATTTGTTCATTCTGTCAGATGTTCAGTACTCTTCTCCAACACCACAGCTTAAAGGCATCAATTCATCTGACATCCTTATTCATTGTCCAGCTTTCAGATGCATAGCAAGTGATCGGAAAAATCATGCCTGAATCAGACTCACCTTAGTCCTTAAATTGACATTTCTCCTCATGAATTTGGAGAAGTCCCCAACTGGAGACTTACCCAGTGCATGGCATCTCCTTGCTTCCTGATTGCTGGTACCAAGGGTGTTAATTGCTGATCCAAGCAAGATGAAGCTGTTGACAGTTTCCGTGTTCTCCATCCATCATGATTGGTCCAGTGGTAAAAAATCTTTGTTTTCTTGATATTGAGAAGTGATCTATATTGAAGCCTGCATTTCTTGATCTTCTGCAAAAAATGCTCTAGTCCCTGTCACTTTGAGCAAACAAAGTTGTGCCATCTGGATAATGTAGGCTATTGATGAGTCTCCCTCTGAGTGTGATACTACATTCCTCTTCATGGAGTCCAGCTTCTTGGAAAATTTCCTCGGCATACAGATTGAATGGGTATCGAGAAATAATACAACCCTGACACACTCCTATCTTAATTGTAAAACTTTCATTGTTTCTCTTCTCTGTTTGCACAACAGCCTCCTTCCTGGTCCAGATATGGGTTTCACATGAGCACAGTTAAGTCCTCTTAGATTCCCATTCTCAATGTCAACCACAACTTGTTATGATCCACACAAACATCTTTGCATAATCGATAAGCACAAGTGGATTTTCTTCTGGTATTCTCTACTTTCAGCTAGGATCCATCTGACATCAGCAATGACATCCTAAGTGCCAAGGCCTTTTCTTTTTTTTAACAAAAAAAAATCCCACAGTTTATTTATCTTTTAGTTCTTCCAAAATTGAAAATATCAAGTCCTACAACTAGGGAGAAAAAAACCAAATGAACAAAAACCAAGAACCCCCTCTTCTCTGAAGTCACAGAACACAGAAGGAACTGCTGCAGTGGGGTAGGTGGGTACAGAAAATCAGGAGGGG
>NW_006399988.1:237229-253300 GCF_000299155.1 Elephantulus edwardii
TGTCTTCTACTAGTGTCTGTGAATTTGTAGAGGATAAAACCAAGCCAGGGAGTGTCACTGCTTCTTATGTCTTCCAAGGCAGCAGAAGTACCTTAGAATCTGCATGAGGCAAGAAAACAGACAAACTCTGATGGAGGCACCAGCCCAATCTACCTCACTAGCTCAAGTGTCTGATTTACCACAACAGTTAGCAATTCCAAGAGCCTTTCCTTGAGTATTACAAAGATGGAACTTAAAAGAGATGTGAGGAAGGTCATGGCAGTAGGGTAGGGTGAAGGGTTGAATCTGTTGGTCAAGAACCATGGTACAGATAGTTAAGGGTCACCTTGTACCAGCCAAGGCCTTTTCTAAATCTTGCTTTAACTTCTGACAGTTCCCTATCAATATACTGTTCTGTTTTTCAATAATCTTTAGCAGTATTTTGCTTTCATATGATGTTAATGATACTGTTTGATAGTTTCCACATTCTGTTGGATCACCTTTCTTGGGAATGAGAAAAAATATGAACCTCTTCTGATCTGTTGGCCAGAAAGCTGTCCCCCAAATTTTTTTTGCATAGGCTGATGAGTGTATCTAAGTCTGATCTGTTAGTTGAATCAAGTCCATTTGTATCCTATAGATTGCTGAGGCTTTTTTTTTTTAACACAAGGCCTCCAATGCTGCTTCCACTTCCACTTCCTCCTTCATTACCTTTGGCTCCTGCTCATGTGATACTTCCTAAAATTTTTCAATGTCATTCAGTTCTTTTGGTACAGATATCCTGTGTATTCCTTCCATCTACTTTTGGTGCTTTTGGGATCATTCAGTATATGGCCTATAGAATCTTTCAATATTGCAATTCAAGATTCATATTTGTTTTTCAGTTCTCTCAGCTTGAGAAATGCAGAGAAAGTTCTTTCCTTTTTATTCTCCAATTTCAGCTCTCTGCACATTCAATTATAACACTTTGCTTTGTCTTCTCTGTTTGCCCTTTGAAGTCTGTTCTGGTTTTTTTTTTTTTACTTTGGCACATTTTCCCATTGTTTCAGCTTCTCAACACTCTAGTGTAATTTTCAGAGTCTCTTCTGACATCCATTTTGATTTTTACTTTTTCCTCTGTCTTTGTAATGTCCTTTTGCTTTTTTCATTAATGATACCCTTGATATCATCCCACAACTCATTCAGTCTTCAATCATTGGTGTTCCATGACTCAAATCTATTCTTTTTTTAATTTTAATGAAAATTTAAAGAGACTTTGGATTTCCATTCATATGCTGTTGCACACTTTCCTCACTACCAATCCCTCCCGCCCAGGTAACTTTTCTCTTTGAAGATCCTAGTTTTGTTGATCGTTTTTCTGTTTTCTATTTCATTTATTTCTGTCCTAATTTTTATAATTGCTGATTTTTTAGAGGGTGCCAGGTTTCTTGCTATTCTTTTTCAATTTGTTAGAGATATTGGGTTAGAGACTCAATGGTCATTTTTTTTTCCTTTTGATGTGTTTGCTTATTGCTAAAAATTGACCTCTGATTACTGTTTTGATTGTTTCACAGAGGTTTTGATAAGTTGTATTTTTCACTGTCTTTTGTTACAAGAATTTTTTTTATTTCCATTTTTATTTCTTCTAGTACTCACTCATGTTCAAGGAAGGTGTTGTTCAATTTCCAAATGTATGTTTTTTTTCTCCTTTATCATCTTATTATTAATTTCTAATTTTGTAACATTGTGGTCTGAGAAAATGCTCTATTTTATTTCTATGTTTTTTAATTTATTGATGCTTGCCTTGTGTCCTAAATGGTGATCTATTCTGGAAAACACTCCATGCACATTGAAGAAGAAAGTATGCTGTGCTTTTTGGGGTGTATTAGACTATAAATATCTATGAGATTGACTTGGTTTATTTTGTGGTTAAATTTTTCAGCATCTTTGTTGAGTTTCATTCTGGTAGTTCTATCTTTACTTGAGAGCGGTGTATTGAAGTCTCCAAGTACTATAGTAGTATTGTCTATTTCCTTTTTCAGTTTTGTTAATGTTTGTTTTATATATTTTGCAGGTATATCTTTTGGTGCATAGACATTTATTATTGTATGTCCTCATGTTCTATTGACCCTTTAAGCATTATGTAGTGACCTTTTTTGTCCTTTTGTGATGGTTTTTGCATTGAAATTTATTTTATCAGCGATTACTATCACTACTACTGCTTTTTCTGGTTGCCATTTACTTGGTTTTTTTCCCCCACCCTTTTATTTTTAGTCTTTCTTTATCTTCACTTCTCAGGTGTGTCTCTTGTAGACAGATATTGATGGATTTTGAGTTTTTATTCAATTTGCTACTCTTTTTCTCTTCAGTGGTGCATTTAAACCATTTATATTCAGTGTGATTATTGAGAGGGTAGGTATTGTTGCTATCATTTTGTTGAGTTCCTTTTGGTGTTGTTGCTAGTTTCTTGGTCCGTCCTGCTTTCTGTGGCACCTCTGTAAGAAGGACGTCTCTCAGTGTTTCCTGGAATGCTGGTCTTGTTTTACAAACTCCCTTAGGTTCTGTTTTTCTGGGAATATCTTGATCTCTTTTTCATATCTGATGAACAATTTTGCTGGGCAAAATATTCTTCCTCTTGATAATGTCCCACATTATTCTTAAGTTTTCTTCTTTTTCTTTCCTTTATGATTCTGCTTTTTGCTCTAGGAGATCAGTAGTGACAATTTCTATCTTCTATTTCATTGATTCTGTGCTCCATCTTTTCAACTTTATTTGTACCTCCATGATGTTGATAGCATCTGAAACATTGGCCCTCATATTTGAATCATGATTTCTTGGTTTTCCAGAGCTTCTAATGCCTTAATGTTTGTTTTATCTGCATTGTTTTGGAAATTTTTTTTAAGCTCCTCTTGATTTTTTTGCTTAAAGTGTCCTGTAATTCTTCAAGTTTGTCTTTCACCCATTGAAAATATTCAATCATTGTTCTTTTAAATTCTGTGTCAGAAAGTTGCATCAGACTTTCTGGCTTCAGAAAATCCATTGTCACCATGTCACTTTTTGGGTGTGACATCTTGCTTTGGGATTGTGTAGGGTGTAAGATAGCCTGCTTCTTTTGTGACTTTGCTGTTGTAGAGTTTTTAACGCCTGAGGTGATGATAGGCTCTTGATCTGAAGTCAATGAGTAGAGGTGGGTGGAGCATAGAGATGGGTGGACTATAGAGGCAGGCAGTAGGCACAGAGTGTAGAGGCAGGAATGGTGTGTGGAGGCGGGCAATGGGCACAAAACACGGAAAGGGTGCCAGGGCAGGGCGTGGGTGCTGGGCATGGGTGCGAGTGCCAGTGTCAGGCATGGGAGCTTGAGATACCTGGCAGGTGCACAAGTGCATGCCAGGTGGGGATGTGCAATCTCTCTCAAATCTATTCTTAAGATGATCTTGAAATTCAGTTGAAATAGATTCAAGATCATATCCTGGTTCTTATAGACTTATTTTCATTTTCTTCAGCCTCAGTTTGAACTTGCATGTGAATAATTGATGGTCTGACCACCCTCTGCCTCTGGCCTCATTTTGACTGCTAATATTGAGCATCTACAGTGGTTTTTTTCCACAGATGTAGTCAATCTGATTTCTATGAAGCCCCTAAGATGGACTCCATTAATAAAGTCATTGTGTCTTTTAAAAAAGTATTTGCAATGAATAAATCATTGAAAATAGGAAATTTGATCAATTTCCAGCCTCATTTCTATAACCAATCCCCTATTTTCTAACTACTATTCCTTCTTCACTGTTTCAAGCTTTTGAATTCAAGTCACCAGTTATCATTAATGCATCTTGATTACATGTTCAGTCAATTTCAGACTGCTAGATTTGGTAAAAAGTCTTAATGTCTTCCTCTTTGGCTCTAGATATAGGAGCATATATTTGAATAACAATAGTATTAATTAGTCTTTCTTGTTTGCATATGGATAATATCCTATCACTCACAAAGCTGCATTTCAGGATAGAACTTTAAATTGACTGTGAATGCAACCCCATTCTTCTTCTGTCTTCCTTTCCAGCATAGTGTAGCATAGGATTATCTGATTCAAAGTGGCCAAAGTTGGTCCATTTCATCTCACCAATCTCGTCAATGTTCATGTGTTCTGTTTCATTTTCAAAAATTTCCAGTTTTCCAATGTTCTCTATTCCAGATATTAAATTAGACTCGCCATTGTTTTTCCTTATTTCTACTGACTTCCAATCTGGGCTCTACCACTACATTATTATAACTATCTTCATTCCTCTAGTGTTCATAGGGTTTTCAAAGGCCTGTTATTTAAGAAGTAGATGGACAGTCCTTGTTCCTAAACTGTCTAAATCTAGGAGCTCTATTGAAACCTGTCCACCATTGGTAAGCCTTATGGCACAGCTTTCAGTATCACAGCAACCCACATGATATCTTAGTAAAGTAAACTAACAGACAAGTGTTGTACCAATCAGAGCAATGTTCTCCTCAAACACAACAAACTGCCAATTTAGTCTGTTAACCCTTTAAGAGCAAATCAATCTTCACACCAGGAGAACCAAACAGGACTTAGGCAAAACTCAACCAACTTTTAATCAGAAAGCCCTGCCCACTGAGTCATGATTGGATTAAACAAGAGACTTCCAGCCCACAACTGACTGTTAAACTCAAAATGACCAACCATCTTTACATTTGATTGTTGAATAAATAAAAATGACCAGCTAGCTTACATTAGATTTTTAATTAAGTAATCCACTCCCCACCAAACAGTTTATACTTGATTGTTAATTACATTAAACAAAACAAAGTCTAGGAGGTAACAAATAACCACAAATCCATAAAAAAGGGAATGGGCCTAAAATGGAGCAAAAGATGAGCATAATATGCACCAGGAAAATCTTTCATAGGAAGAAAACTTTTGAAACTTCTTGACAAGGAATTTAGAAAAATGTTCATCAGGTCTATTATGTTGTTGTTGTTATGTGCCATTGAGTCACCTGCAACCCAGCAGTTCTGAATCCTTCCTGTCCTGGGCCACTCTCACTCATTCTGACACACCAACTCCCATTGCCCCAGTAACTTTATAAATCCATCTCATCTGGGGTCTTTGTTTCCTGTGCTGTTCCTCCACCCCTTTACACATGATGTCTTTCTCCAAAGACTAGTATCTGCTGGCCACATGCCCAAAGTATATAAGACTGACTTTCAAAATCCTAGCCTCCAAGGAGAAACTTGGTTTCACACTCTCCAAGACAGACCTGTTTTCTTGTTCCCAACCTATTTATTTTCCATGGAATATTCAAGACTCTTCTCCAGCACCACAATTTGAAGCCATCAATTCTTCTTCTGTTATCCTTAGTCATTGTCCAGCTCTCCAATGCATAGCAAGTAACTGCAAAGATCTTAGCCTGAATTAGGCACACCTTAATCTCTAGATTGACATTGTTACTGTTGAGCACTCTGGAGAGGTCCCTGACAGCAAATTTTTCCCAAAGCAATTCCTCTTTTGTTTTCCTAACTGCCGGTGTTAAGAGTATTGATTGTGGAGCCAAGCAAGCTGTAAATGTTAACAACTTCAATCTCTTCTCCATCTATCATGGTGCTGCCAATTGATCCAGTGGTGAGAATCTTTGCCTTCTTGAGGTTGAGCTTCAAACTACATTTAAGACTACAGTCCTTGACCTTCTCAGCAAGTGCTTCAGGCCCTCTTCAGTTTGAACAAGCAAGGTGTGTCATCTGCATAACGTAGGTTGTTGATGAGTCTGCCTCCAATCCTCATAAAGTCCTGTTTCCAGAATGATCTGTTCTACATATAGATTGCAAAGGTATGAAGACAGGATGTACCCTGACACACTCCTTTCCTGATTTTTAACCATGCAATGTTTCCCTACTTTTTTCTGATGACTGCTTCCTAGTCCAAGTATAGGTTTCACATAAGCACAATCAAGTGTTCTGGGATTACTATTTTCCTCAAGGTTATCCACAGTTTGTTGTGATCCACGCAGTCAAATGCCTTTGCATAGTCAATGAATCACAGATAGACATTCCCCTGGTACTCTTTGTTTTCTGCCAAGATCTTTCTGACTTTGGCAATCATGCCTCTTGTGCCACAGCTTCTAAACCCAATTTGTATTTCTGGTAGTTGTCGGCCAATGTACTATTCTGATTGTTTCTGGATGATTTTCAGCAGGGTTTTGCTAGTGTGTGGTACTGTTTGATAATTTCCACACTCTATTGATCCACTTCTTTTTCAGATGGGAATAAATATGTATCTCTTCCAGTCAGTTGGCCAAGTAGTTGTCCTCCAGATTTCTTGGCACAACTTGTTAAGCACACCTAGGGCGGCATCTGTTTTTCTTTAAAATACATCCATCAATTTCTGGGGCTTTATTTTCTGCCAAGTCCTTTAGAGCATCCTGAACTTCCTCCTTTATCATCATTGCCTCTATGTTGTTTCTTAAAATTCTTCTGTGTCAGCCACTTCTTTTTGGTGCAATGACTCTGTATACCCCTTACATCTTCACCTTTGGCCCTCCTAACTCAGTGTCAGGAACCCTACAGATTCACACAAGGCAGGATTTGAGACTGCCCTATAATCTTCTTAATCAGATCTATTATACAAACCAAGAAAAACACAGAAAACATAAAAGGAGTGGAAAAAAATAAAACCGCTTTGCTACAAAGTTATAATTTTATCAAATTGATAAAATTATGTGAAATATTACTCTCACACAATAGGTCTAGTTTTCACTACTTCTCTTAGTTTCTGTTTATCTTGGAATATCCTAATTTTACCACCATATTTGATGAATAATTTTTCTGGGTACAGGATTCTTGCTTGGCAGGTTTTTTTTCTTTCACAGTTGTATGCCTATCATCCCATTGCCTTCTTCCCAGCTGGTTTTTATTGAGAAGCTGGAACTTAATCTTATTGATTATTGTGAGTAAACTAGAATAATGGGAATCCCAGAACACCTAATTGTGCTCATGTGAAACCTATACTTGGAGCATGAGTTAGACAGTATTTGTCAGATCATTTGCTGAAGCATTTGTTGCAGAGGTTCGAAGTTTGTAACATGGATTGAAGCTCAGCAACAAGAAAACGAAGATTCTCATCACTGGGCCAGTTGACAGCATCATGATAGATGGAGAACAAATTCTAGTTGTTAACAATTTCATCTTTCTCAGATCCACAATCAACATTCTTGGCACCAGCAGTCTGGATATTCAAAAGACAAATTACATTAGGAAAATCTGCTGTCAGGAACCTCTCCAGTGTGCTGAAGAGCAAAGATGTCATTCTTAAAAACTAAGGTGCACCTGATCCAGACCATAGTCTTCATGCATCAGAGAGTATGACAATGACCAAGCATGACTAAAGAAGAATTGATGCCTTTGAGTTGTGGTGCTGCAGAAGAGTATAGAATATACGATGGACTGTGAAGAGAACTGACAGGTCTTAACCTAGAGAGCGTGAAACCAAGATGCTCCTTGGATGTAAGGATTTTGAAGGTCCATCTCTCATATTTTGGACATGTGGCCAGCAGATACTGGTCCTTGGAGAAGGACAACAGTCAGTGGAGTTTTTCGTGTTGCTATGACACCGAACTGGTTTCAGCATCCTGACTAAAAGAGACTAGAAGAAAAATCCTCATAATGTACTTTCAAAAGTTAGCCATTATGCTGAGTGAACTAACTTAGTCCCACAAGGATAAATATTGTATAAAACCACTATTGTAGAATGAGTATAAAGATCCAAGAGGGATGGGAGAGGTTGGAAGCAAAGGGATGAAGATGTTCAGGGCAAGAGGGGCATTGGATTGTATAATTTGTGGGTGGGGTGTGAGGGAAATTGAAATAATTTGTTCTTGAAAACCTCGTAGTCAAATTTTGTAAATAAACTAGTAGAAAAGTTTTTAAAAAATGTTAGCCAAGGAAAACACCGTGGAACACAACAGTTTGATCTGCAACGATAACAAGAATAATGCAGCATTGGGCATCATTTCATCCTTGGAATGACTTGATGGCAATTAGCAATTTGTTCTTTTTTTATCCTAAACCACAGTTTAAAAGCTTCCTTTCCTTTCTTTTTTTTTTTAATTTGGGGGTGGAGGTGGGGGTGCAGTATTTTTTCCTGGGCTGATCTTGCATTTAGGAATCTCTGTTCTGTGTGCATACCTCAGTTGCAAGAATAAGTAAATGTGGTAACTGTGTATTTTTATGATAGTAGATCTGTTCTGAAGTGTCTTGTCTATCTGCTTCATCTTGTGCTAAGATTATCATGCAGTGTCTGCAGGATTACAGCACCTATTTACTTCTTTCCACCTTAATTGTGGTTCCCTGGGAGCCTTTGGTTTATGACATTTCACACTCTCATTTCCAAAATATACCTCCAAGTTATTCTGCTCACACAATTCATTGCTTTTTTTAATTTGTCAGAGAAGTACATACAATACTCACTCTACAATCCTGGTTTACTTCTTGCTGTTGCTGATTAAGCAACTCCTTTTACCATTTCAGTTCACCTTAACGTTGTTATTGTTATGTACTATTGAGTCGCTGGTGACCAATAGTGACCTTATGTATGGCATCTCCTGAACACCACCCTGTTCTGAGCCAGTCTCACTGATTCCAACACAGCAACCCCCATTACCTCAGTTATTGTATCCATCCATCTCATCCAGAGTCTTCCTTTCCTGCATTGCCCCACTATCCATCCTCAGAAGCATAATGTCCTTCTCCAACGACCAGTCTTTCCTGGCCACATACCCAAAGTAAGTGAGACAGAGCTTCAACATCCTAGCCTTCAAGGGGAAACTTGCTTTCACCTTAAGACAGACTTATTTGTTTTCTTGGTAGTTCATGGTATGTTCAAGACTCTTCTCCAGCACCACAATTTGAAGGTGATTAGTCTTCCTTAACATTATTTTACAATTATTTTTACTCAGTTTAGTAGTTGTTCACTCAGTCTTTTTATTCTATGTTAGAACATCACATTCGGGGTTGTTGTTTTTTTTACCCCTTCAATTCTCAAAACCCTAACTTTAAAGTCTGTTTGGCTTCCTGACAGGAAAGTGTGGCAGAAAGTAATTTTAGAATTGGAATCCTGAGAGTAGACAGGTTGACTTATCTGAACACTTGTGAATACCTGTCAGATCCAGTATAAATGGTCAATAAAGTACAGACACTGACCACATGCAAAAGTATAATTCATCCTGGGGGAGCATGGAGTTTTTAAAATGGAGGCAAATGTTTCTTCTGATCCCTCAGTTAGTCAATTGAAAATATTCCATTGTTCTACAATCTAGTGTAAGGAAAATAGTCCTTGGGTGGTGCAAATGTTTAATTGACTATTAAGTAAGAGGTTGACAGTTCAAACCTACCTACTCAGGCCTCAGCAGAAAAGCCTAATAAACTGCTTTTGAAAAGTCACAGCCTAGAAAATTCCTATGAAATGTGGTTCTAGTTTGCATATATGGGGTCAACATCAATCAGAACCAACTCAGTGACAGCCACAGCAGAGAAAGGGCAATGGAGGAGTTGATGAATGGAAGTGCTTCAGGACTTAAAGTGGAAATCAGGGAAAGCAGAAGAGTGAGTATGTGTGTGTGGTACAAGGGTGATACCAACTTACAGGAAGCAATAAACAATTCAGAACAACAAACAAAGCCAAGGATTATCTTGCCCATCAACAATGTTGATCATATCCCTGTGTTCCACAAAGTGCCTCCATTTTCCTCTCCTACAATGCCCTAAACATCCCATCTGGTCCTGCCTTGAGGAGCCCTGGTGGCACTGTGCTTAAACACCTCCTGCTAACTGAAAGGTCACTGGGCCAACTCAGCACCACAGAGGAAGACATAGTAATCTGCTTCTGTGAAAATTTAGTTTTTTATACCTGTAGGGACATAGATTTCCTATAAGGTTGTGATGAGTCAGAAATCACTCCACAGCAACAAGGTTTGGTTAGTAGGTTGGTCCTACCTTCTTGTTACTGTTGTTTTGTGCTCTGAAGTCCAAAAAGACTTATAGCTCATGCTCCCGCATATTTTCAGAGGCTGTAAATACCATAAAAAGAGATTGTCTATCTTTCTCCCAAGGAAGGACTTGAACAACCTCCCTTTGGGTTGGCAACACAATTCCTTACCTACTAAAATTCCCAATTTTGAATTCATTGTCCATTAAAAATTCAGGTTAAATTGCAAAAAAAAGTCCAATAGATGTCAATCATTAACATCCTGATAGCAATTATTTTCTCAGACTAAGTAACTGAAGCTGAGCTTAACCATCTGGGTCATCTGGTCAACCATTAACACTTTGATGCCAAAAGATTTACCAGACTGAACTGAAAAGAAACTGATTCTGCAAGAAGGAATGAGGCAACTTTGGAAGGCTCAAGGCAATTGTTTGGTGGGAGAGGTGGAAAGTCCCTGAGAAACAGAAAATAGCACCTTGATGATTTAACTCTTCTAGCATCTGACAGTAGATGACAAAAGAGAGACACAACACTGATACAATTTGCAAAAAATTATTTCAGAGGAAGGAAAAGAGAGACCTTATGACCCTTAAAGGAAAGCATTTTTGGTGGACTCACTTCCTTGTTGACTCATAAGGTTTCAATACCAAAAACCCATTAAGTTATTTTCCTGTCTCCCACCTGATCCCCACTCAACTTCAACCAAACTGGACTTGTATTTGCTTCTAATTATAAAGATTTTGATGGACTAACATTAACAAATTCCTACAAATGCTCTGTCCAAACTAAGATATCATATATACCAGTAAGACCACAAAAAACTAACAGGTTTGTATTCTCCAAGCTCTGTATTATGAACCAAACCCATTACCTTCTAGTTAATTCTGCCTCCATTACCTTCTAGTTAATTCTGCCTGTAAGCAACCATATGTACTACAGAGTAGAACTGCTCCATTGTTGTTGTTGTTGTTATGTGCCGTCGAGTCGTTTGCGACTCATAGCGACCCTATGTACAACAGCCCTAAACCCCGCTCTATCCTGTGCCAATCGCATTGCCTCTGACACACCCATCCCGATTACCCCAGTCACTGAATCAGCCCACCTCACAGAGGATCTTCCCCTCCTGCGCTGTCCCTCTACTCTACCCAGCATGATGTCCCTCTCCAAAGACCTGTCTCTCTTTACAACATGTCCAAAGTATGTCAGATGAAGCCCCAGAATCCTTGCCTCCAAGGAGTAGCCTGGTTTAACCCTCTCTAGGATGAATCTGTTTGTTTTCTTGGCAGTCCATGGTACATACAATACTCTGCTCCAGCACCACAGCTAAAAGGCGTCAGTTCTCCTTCTATCCTCCCTAGTCATTGTCCAACTCTCTGATGCATAACAAGTGATTGCAAAGACCATGGCCTGTATCAGGTGCACCTTAGTCTCCAGAGAGACACCGTTGCGCTTGAGTACTTTAGAGAGGTCCCTAACAGCAGACTTATCCATCGCAATATGTTTTTTTATTTCCTGGCTGCTGGTGCCAAGAGTGTTGACTGTGGAGCCGAGCAAACTGAAGCTGTGAACAATCTCAATCTCTTCGCCATCCATCCTGATGCCTACCAATTGGTCCAGTGGTGAGAATCTTTGTCTTCTTGACATTGAGCCTCAGTCCATACTGAAGGCTGCAGTCCTTGACCCTCAGAACTGCTCCATAGGATTTTTCTTTTCTTCCCCTTCTAATCTTTACAGCTCTGGTGTGTAGTCCACTGAGAGCTGCACTGTTAACCAGTGGCTCCATAAGAAAAAGATTAACAGTTTCACAAATCAAATGGAGAGTCAGCTATTGGCTGATTCCAACCAGACAATATTGTGTTCGAGAACCCATCATTTTCTTAACCTTGTGTTCCAATCTTTTTAAAACTTTTTCCCCTTTTCATTGTGATTTTAGTCAAAGATTACAGAAAGGTTGGGTTTTCATTAATTCATCAATACACATTTTCCTCACTCCACTTTTCCTAATTGACTTGATGATAATGCAAGTTTAGTACCAGATTGTTAGTTGTTGTACAAATAATGTCTAATCATCCATTTCTTTCAGATACTCCATCCTTTCACCTATTCCAAGGTTGTTGTTATGATTGTTCTTGTTATGTGATGTTGAATAGCCTGTGGCTCATAGCAACCCTATGTACAGGCTCTGAAGCCTGCTTTGTCCTAAGCCAGTCTCACTGTCGACACACAAACTCCCATTGCACCATTTACTTTATCAATCCATCTCATCTGAGGTCTTCTTATCCTGGCTGTCCCTCCACCCTTTAGAGCATGATGTCCTTCTCCAAAGACCAGTCTGTGCTAGTCATGTGCCCAAAGTATGTAAGAACGAGCTTTGAAATTCTAGCTTCCAAGGAAAAATTTAGTTTCACCCTCTCCAAGATAGACCAATTTGTTTTCTTGGCAGTCCATGGTATGTTCAAGACTCTTCTCCAGCACCACAACTCAAAGCATCAATTCTTCTTCTGTCATTGTCTAGCTCTCTGATGCGTAGTAATTGCAAAGACCATGGCCTAGACCATGGTGCACCTTAGTCTCTAGACTGACATTGCTGCTTTTCAGTACTCTGAAGAGGTCTCTGACAGCAAATTTTCCCAAGGCAATTTGTCTTTTGATTTCCTGTCTGTTAGTGGTGAGAGTATTGATTGTGAGCCAAGCAAGCTGTAATTGATAACAATCTCAATCTCTTCTCCATCTATCATGGTGCTGCCAGTTGGCCAAATGGTCTTTTTATGTTGAGCTTTGATCCATATTGAATTCTACAGTCCTTGACTTTCTGCAGCAAGCGCTTCAGGTCCTCCAGTTTCAGCTAGCAAGGTTGTGTTCTCTGCGTAACGCAAGTTGTTGATGAGTCTTCCTCCAATCCCTGATGCCACATTTCTTCTCATAAAGCCCAGCTTCCTGAACAATCTGTTCTGCACATAGACTGAAAAGGTATGGAGGCAGGACGTATTCCTGATGCACTCTTTTTCTGATTTTGAACTATGCAGTGTTTCCTTGCTCTGTTCTGAGGACTGCTTCCTGGTCTGAGTAAGGTGACTCGATAGAGGGTGGAAATTATTGAACAATATCACTAACATCACACATAAACAAAATCCTGCTGAAGACTATCCAGAAACGACTGGAACAGTATATTAAGAGAGAACAACTAGAAATACAAGCTGTATTTCAGTTGTGGCACTAGAGATATTATTGCCAATATCAGATGGATCTTGGCAAAAAACAAAGAGGATCAGAGGGATGTCTATCTATGTTTCATTGACTATGCAAAATGTTGATCGCAACAAATTGTAGCTAACTTTGAGGAGAATGGGAATCCCAGAACAGTTGATTGTGCTTGCGTGAAACCTATTTTCCAGGGTAGTGTTCATTATCTATCCATTCTTCTCTTTTCTCTCCCCTCCTCATCAACTTGTCCATCCTATTTTTATAAGAGGGGTATTGTGCAGTTTTGTCCTTTTGTGACTAAGATATTTAACTCAGTATAATGTCTTCCAATGTTTATTGCAGCCTTATTAACAGTAACAAAAAACGGAAACAGCCCAAGTGTCCATCAATAAAAGAATGGATAGAAAAACTCTGGTACATCCACACAATGGAATATTATGCAGCATCAAAAAAAAGTGAACTTGTAAAATACTACACCACATGGATGAGTTTGAGAATCTTTACAGTAATAATGGCCAGACTTTCCTCCATGGTGACAATGGGTTTGTTCTAACTGTCAACCTTTGAAGTAATAGTTGAGCATAAACCATTTTCAGTTCCCAGGGATCATCTGCATTACTGAGAGAAGCAGATCTGCCCAGAAGTTCATGAAATGCCAGGGCTTCCGCAGTGTACAGGTACTTTCCAAGGCCCAGCAGTAATTTTATGCTTGTAATTTTTAATTCCTAAAGGTAGCTAGTTACTACTCTGGGTGATTATGCAACCCATCTGTTTGTTAAACCTAGAGGCTGCACTTTTCTGGCTGTTTGAATTCACCATCAACACCAAGGAGCAAAAATTAAGAGTCTCTTCCCTTACAGCCTGGGGAAAGGAAGGTCAGCTATAAGTCAACACCTCCTCCATAGCAATAAGGTTTTTTAAAGCTTAAAGAGAGATAGAAAGTTTAAAGAAAGTGCCATTAAGCTGCAGTACCCAGGTCCACCCTGAACACCAGCTTCTGCTGCCACTAAAGAGGCAGGTGGCCTCAGTGTGCTAGTAGTTATGCTTTCTTTTTGGTTTGAAAAGTCAAACTCCACAAGTGTGACTGGAATTTTCCCATAAAACTAGCAAACCTAGTAACATTTTTATTGTGGTTAATTTAAATGTCCTGGGACAGACTGATTTTCTTAGCCTTGTTTTCCCTTCATAACCTAAAGCACTCTGTTTGTTGCTGTTGTGTACTATCAAGTCAGAACTGACCTTTAGCTGACCCTCTGTGGTTTTTCAGAGGTAGTTAATCGCACAGGAGGACATTGCCCATTCTTCTCCCATGGAGCAGCTGGTGGATTAGAATCACATGCCTTAAGGATTGCAGTACAGCTTTTTTTCTACTGGGCCAACAGTGCTTTCTACCACTCTATTTAGAGATACATTATACCTTTCTCTTCCTTAGCCACTTAAGTTTGGAATATGAACAGGGCCCTTTGATATACCAAAATATAGGGGGAAATATTTCTGAGGAAAATGTTAATTTTTCTCAATTATTATGACTTTGTGTCCATTATTATTATTATTACTATCAATTGGTGTGAAATTACTTTCTGGCTTAGTCTAATTCCCAGGACCACTGAGCATTCTACTCTCTAATACTTAAATGTATCTCAAAGACAGGCACTCTGGAAACTCAAGTCACCATACATGAAAGAACATATACATTATCTTTGGGAGAATGGGGATGAATAATAATCATCTTGTCAACTGGGAACACACTGAGAAGATAAAAAACTTACTGCCTCAGAGTTGTTTCTAATTCCATGTATTAGTTAGAATCCATGGCCTAATGGGTAAGGGAAGAGACTGCCCATCTTTATGCTGCAAAGTCACAGGTAGATTCCAACAAGCTAAGACTCAGCTTTTAGGTTAGCAGAGCAGCTTGCTGAATACCACAAGAGATCCCTGGGAAAAAAAACAAACAAAACACAAACAACACTGGCTTGATTTGAAGACCAATCACTTGTTATGCATCAGAGTTGGACAATGACCAAGGAGGATAGAAGGAGAATTGATGCCTTTGAGCTGTGGTGCTGGAGAAGAGAATTGAGAATACCATGGACTGCTAGGAAAACAAAACAAATTCGTCCTGGAAAGGGTTAAACCGGGTGGTTCCTTGGAGGCAAGGATTCTGAGGCTCCATCTAACATATTTTGGACATGTTGTGAGGAGAGACCGGTCCTTGGAGAAGGACATCATGCTTGGGAGGGTGGAGGGACAGCGCAGGAGGGGAAGGCCCTCTATAAGGTGGATTGAGTCAATGACTGGGATAATCCGGTTGGGAGTGTCAGAGGCAGTGCGATTGGCACAGGACAGAGTGGAGTTTAGGGCTGTTGTACATAGGGTCGCTATGAGTTGCAAGCGACTCGATGGCACATAACAACAACAGACAACTCTTAATAGGTCCAGTGTCTTTCTGAATCCACTTGCTTTTCAAGTTGCTCTGTGGCGCAGCAGTTAAGTCCTTGACTGATAACTAAAAGTTAGGCATTTGGAACCTGCCAGTTGCTCTGTGGGAGACAGATCCAGCAGTCTGTATCCATAAAGATTCCAGCCTTCCAAACCTTCTGGGACAATTCCTCTCTGCCTTTACAGTGTGCTATGAGTAATAATCTACTCTACCGCAATGGGTTTTCTTCCCTTTCTTAGTGTTCTTCCTTATTCATGTTGTTGTCTTTGAGTCAAGTAGAGCACAACTCACGGCAACCCTATGAACAAAAGGCCTGAAGCGCCTTTAAAACTATCAACATTTATCGAAGTTCACAGAGTTTCCAGAGGCATGTTATTTAGGAAGTGGATGCCACTCCTGCTTCTGGCCTTTTTAAAATAGTACCTCTTAGCTGAATGTGATGCATAGGCTAGCCCTTTGATATGAGTAGATGTTGTTGTTGTTAAGTGCC
>NW_006399988.1:253495-303644 GCF_000299155.1 Elephantulus edwardii
GCCAATCTCATTGTCTCCGACACACTTATGCCGATTACCCCAGTCACCGAATCAATCCATCTTCTAGAGGGCCTTCCCCTCCTGCGCCTGCCCTCCAGCCTCCCAAGCATGATGTCCTTCTCCAAGGACCAGTCTCTCCTTACAACATGACCAAAGTATGTCAGACGAAGCCTCAGAATCCTTGCCTCCAAAGAACAGCCCGGTTTAACCCTCTCCAAGATGAATCTGTTTGTTTTCTTAGCAGTCCATGATACCCTCAAAACTATTCTCCAACACCAAAGCTCAAAGGCATCAATTCTCCTTCTATCCTCCCTAGTCATTGCCCAACTCTCTGACGCATAACATGTGATTGCAAAGACCATGGCCTGTATCAAGCACACCTTAGTCTCCAGAGAGACACTGTTGCTCTTCAGTACTTTAGAGAGGTCCCTAACAGCAGACTTTCTCATCGCAATACGTCTTTTAATCGAGTAGATAGCATGTTAAATATTATGGTGGTATCTCTCTGAATAGGGCATTTCAATGTAGGGCAAAAGATTCAGAGCCATTTTTCTCAAATTCACAAGCTTCTCAGTCTAAACCATCTACTCAAGCTAGCCTAGTTTGGGAAGGCACTGTGGGTGGGAGCATTTGGGTGGTATACCCAAAAAAACCACAGTAATTGGGAGGAGAAAGAACCAAATACCAATTAGGGATCCCTCAGCCAGCTACCAATCTTAGTTTCCAAAGGGCTCCACCTTGATTTAGAAGTGGCCCCTTCCCAAAGCTCTGGGTCAGAAATGACAGCCATCTATCTATATGCATCTTATTGCATTGAGCATTTCCTTTGGGGCTCTTGTTATCTGCTGGCCTCTTTGGCTTGAGGCCTCCCTGTCAGCTTGAGAGTCTGTCCACTAGAATGCGTCCAGCTTCTCAGGACTGCCGCGGGAATGCCAGCAGAAAAGGGCTTTGAAAATCGAGGACAAGAAAGGTGGTGTTCTTCTGTAACGCTGGGGCGCTCCCAACCCGATTTTCCCGCGAGCTGGGGACGCTGAAATGAGCGTTCCTCTCTCCTGCACCCTTACTCCAGGAGTCAGGCAAGGAGGCTAACCGCTTGCAGATAATGTGTGCGTGGTGGGAATGGCCCAAGATAGGGAAAGCAACAGAGTGCCTCGGGACCCCACGCCCAGCGGCCCCCCGCAGACAGGGCGGCGGGGGGCGGTGAGCCGGGCGGCCAGGGGGCAGGGCGCGCGGGGCGCTCCGCCGGCGCCTCCCAGGAAGACGGGAAGGAGCGCCTGTTTACCCAGGAGGGCTGTGCTGATAGCACGTTCCTCGAGTTTACTTAGCTTTCCTTGAGTTTATTGTGAAGGGGTAAAGTTTTCGGATCTGTCACGTGAGCCTGACAGGTCCTGCCTATGGCGCGGCGGGCCACCCACGCCGAGGGCCATAGAACTGCTTAATAGAAACAGCCTTGTAATTGTGAGTCCGCGCTGCGCTCGCCCAGAGCCTCCGGCGGCCCAGCGCGCGGGGTTTTTTACACTTTCCGTTCCTTTTGTAAAGACAGAGGAGGAGGAGAAGCCCACGAAAAAGAAGACGAGAGGAAAGACAAAGAGACCTTCAGCGACAAGGGGGGGGAAGACGAAGGAAGTCTCTGAAGAGACTAAGGAAAGACTATCACGAAAGGGGTCAAAAGAAAAGAGGAATTCATGTGAATCCAAATTCTGCATCCGAGCGCTCCTGCACCCGCTCTCCAGCCGGGGTGGACGGCCGGTGATGGTGAGTGCCTCTAGCGCCACAACCTCGCTCCAGCGCGGCGTGCGCTACGGGAGGGTCTCCGGCTCTGGGACGCGAGCTGTGGGGCACAGTCTCCTCATCCGCTCGTCGCGGCAGTGGGGGCGGCGCCTCCAGGCCTGGCAGTGGCAGCCGAGCCGGGGGAACGGGGTTCCGACGGAGAGGGTCGCGTTGGGTCCCTTTTTTCCCGCTTGAAAGAGTTGCCACATTGGCTTCCTCTTCTTAGCCTGGGGGTGACTGCAGATTGGCCAGTGGAGGCAGAGCTTCTGATGGAAGAGCTGGTGAGAGAATGACAGTGCCGTTGCGCGCAGAGCTGTTTGATTCTCTGCGAGGTTTCGAGGTGCGCCCGCAGGAGATGACTGGCGTGCCTCTAGCACCCACACTCAGTGCTTACGGCGCCCCACGACGCTCGCGGCGTGGAACACCCAGGGCTGGGAGAAGCAGCCAGAAGTTTAGCTTTCCCACCCTACACTGGATGGGGGGAAAGGGCTGATGGGGTTTTCTGAGTTACCGAAGGGGTCAAAGGGAGGGGAGAGGTATCTGCTGACTCTTGCACCCCTGAGTTCGTGCACTCTTGTGCCTGTCACCCATGATAAAAAGAGGCGGCGGTGATGGTGTCTGGTGTTCAGAGGACTGTGAGTGTGGCCTCAGAAGAGAGCCCAATTCTTTCAACCCCTATAGGCACTACCCCAAGTCCCTCAGAGGCCTAACTAACTGAACCTCAATGGTGACATAGCCCATGACTTTATGTTTTTAAACTTATATTGTGAATGCATATAGGGTGTAAATAAATTCAGTAAATTCAGTGCTCTGATGCTTATTCAGTCCTCTGATGCTTATTTCCATAACTAAGAAAATACATGGATTATTGTCTATCTACAGAAGACACCTAGAAACTTTTGTTTTTCTAGTTGGAAGAGAAGACCCTCTTCCTTTTTACTCTTCCTTCTTCTCTGTGGAGGGGATATGTAAAAGAACCAAACATAAATAATACGTGCCCACAGTAGTGGCTCGAAATGTGTAATAATTTGGGTAGCTGAAGTCTTGAACCACTACGGTAGTCCCGGGTGTGCTAAGGTTGTAAACAAGGGGCTTTCAGCTGTGAGTTTGTAGGAGTTCCAGTTGTCACACATCCTCTTTCCACCAGGTCATAAAAGCCTTTGAGTCCATCGTCTTTTAAAATGAAAATGTTAGGACCAGATCAACACCAATAGGCCAGCCTCAATATTCCTGTTCTCAGTTTGGAGTATTAGCTTCATTTCAAACTCACTGAGAGTTGTATCTAATTCCTGGTTATAATCTAGTCATAATCTGACAAGCTATTTATACCAAATGGAATTATTGTCTGAAAAGGGGGAAAAAAAGCTGTTTTACAAACTGTCTTCAGCTTTTTACAGATAGGCAAACTGGTGAGGCAAATCAGTATGGATTAAATAATCTGTCTTTCCAGTTTTTATTGCCACCTCCCTCTCACACACAGCACACACACACACACACCTTTTATTTCCTCCCGCTTCTACCACAATGTATAAAGCCCTATTGAGACATGTAGGCGTGATGTGTAAACCGGATTAGCAGTATGAAAGAAAGACACAATAAGCTGGAATTGTTTTACTTCCCTTTCTTTTCTCATGCCTATATCTCTAATAAATTTGTTTCTCCAGCAGTGGGTCAAAGGGATCATGTTGCTTAGATTCTTTTTCATACAAGACCCAATGACAGAGATCATCTGAAATGAATGGTGTGCCTTCTGCCAAAAGCAAAGCTTGATATAGACCTATTAGACAGGGTGGTAGAGATGGGAACAAAATGCCAGGGTCTTTTTCAGAGCACATCTCTATCCTTCAGAGAAAAGCAGTGTGCCTAAGCAGTGGTATTTTGAGAAGAGGGAAACATATGCAAGTTTCTCGCAGGCTGTGAACATTCTCTCTGTAGTTGGTGACATATCCTCTAAATTATTTTTAATACCTTCTGGTATTAAAAGTTTATTTGAATAGTCTTAATTCCTCTTTCAATTTAGTATTTGAACTGGAGTAATAAATATGAAAATTTCTGGGGTTTATAGGAACTTCTCAGGACCTTCTTCATTACCTACCCACCAGCTTCTCACTGTAAACTCAGAAAGTGCCAGTGCTCTCATTTGCTCCTTTGTGGAGTTGGGAGCAGCGTCTTATTAAAGCAGATCAGGGGTAATTAGCAGCATTATTTTGACAAGTTGGCTTGAACTGTTCCCTTTTCTCCAGTCCTGGGAGGGGGATCAGTGGAGGAGGCAAAAGGAGGAAAGCAGAATCTGAGGGGAGTCAAACCCAGTGGATTTTCTATTCTGTGACTCTTGAATCTGTCTTTTCATTCTTTTTACCCCTCACTCCAAAACCTTTCAGACTTATTTTCTATCATCACCATTTAAGTAAATACAGAGCTGCCAGTGAGAAAATAAAAAGGCATTCTTAGAGAGCCAAGAAAGTGTAGTGAATGGCAGCATATGAGTTAAGCTTCAACTCTTACCCAAGGTTTTTAACTTGCTTGGCCCTAGCCCATCACTCACATCCTGTAACCTCGACTCTCCATTCATAAAACATTACATCAAATCCCTTTTTCTATCCATCTGCTTTCTCAGGAATACTGTGTAAGTCAACTTTTTGAGAATTGATTCAAATCTTTGCATTTCTAGAAGACAGTGTTAAACTCAGTGGACACAGTTATAGCATGGCCCATGGGTCAAGCTAGTAGAATGTATTTACCGCTTTAGTCATTTACACACTGCAAAAATTAGCTAAATTACATTGAATCTTAAAGATATTTAGTTTGGTATGAGAAACCAGTGAAAAGTTAAGTCACGCTGTGGTTTTTCCAAAGCCCCAAGTCTGGCGCTCACAGGCACTTATCATTGGTACTTCCAAACACAAAGGCAGATGTTTTATTTCAAAGTTATCATTTCGATAATCAGATGTCATTCTGGAGATGTGAATAGTGTGCCCATGGATATTAGAACAAACAAGGGAAGCTAAAGAGCTGAAGGAATCTAATTAGAAAAACAAAACCAAAAAAAAACACCCACAACAAGCCAGCCTCCAATGAAGAAATGTATTATAATAGAAAGGGAAATAAATGACCATTTATCTAGACGAAACATTAACAGGAAAGGGGAAGTGGAAGAATTAGCTCTTGCTTCCTATAGACTAGCATATATTGCTGGTTGATTAAGCTTCAAGTTCTCACGTATTTGGTAGCTCTTTCTAGGAGAGCTAAAGAGGGACCATTAAAGGAACTCTCTTCTTAGCAGACACTTCTCCAACAGTTATGTCACATCTGTAGAATCCATGTGGTTAGATGAAGTTAACAAAATCGGGTGTCGCAGGGCATGCATATTAAACTCAACAATGCTTACAAATGTAAATAAGGGCAGATTGATTAGGAACAACATTATAGTTGGAAATGTCACACTCTGATGCATCAGCAATGAGGCAAATTGGGGGCAGCTTCGGTCCTTGACCACCCAAGTCGAGCAGGCGGCTACACTGGCTCCTCTTCCCTTTCTTAAAACCTTACAGAAACAAGGCCAATTAGATCCTTAAAGTAATTCATCTCTATGAAAAAAGCAGACCACAGGGGAAGAGACAGTGGGGGTGGGGAGAGTAAAACAGCGCCTGGTGGTGCCTAGGCTCCGGACTGAGTTTTGGAACCAGTGGGTAAAATTTACTGGCTGGGACCATTGTCTGAAATGATAAAAAGTTAACCTATCAAGCAGATGGTGAGGGAGATTAGGAAAAGAAAATCGCGAGGATCAATGTTCAGAACGTTTACAAATTAAGTCAAACTGAGGAAAAGTAAGCCCGAGTGGAAGACGCTTTGACATTAAAAAAGGTGCTCCTGTAGTAGCCAGGAGAGGACTTGCATCTGTGCTCCGAGGTGACCACACAAACTTTGTGTACATAGCCTGTTTTTGAATCCCATAGCCCAAGGAGCGATACTGAAATTCTTATGTTTTAGTGAAAAAGATTGTAGTCTAAAATTACAAACAAGAGCAACAACATGGCTATGACTACATGGTTAATTTAGCTATCCAGCTAGCTTCTAATATAAAAAGGAAGGCAAAAACTAAGTATATCATCCCCACCCTTCTCAAAAAGTATTTCCAACGGCAAGTAGGAAATTATTTGATGTGCAATGTCTGCAGTCTTTAAGAAAAGCTAGAATAATAAATCACCCTTCCTGATTCATATTATTAAATAGGATAAGGATCAGAATTTTACGGAAAAGGGCAGTGTTTCCAGCGATATCTTCCAGCAATGGCGTGTCCTAATGTAGCTTAATTTTCACGGCACGATGACTGTCTACCCTTGTGGTTTCCATCCGACTTCCAGTCACATGCTCTCTTCTGTTAAAAGTTTTGAATTTCCGCGCTGGCCCAGTATTTAGGTCTCCTAATCCCGTGAACACGCCTAGACCTTCTACTCTCTTTGTCTCTTCTTATTCTGCCGGAAAACTACAAGTCCGTTGCGGTTACGGCATAGACTGCCAATTCGGGATTCAGGGAACAGGGCCTCCTAGGAAAACCAGGACGGAGGGAAAGTGCCCAAACTGGGAAGGAAGGAGAAAAATGGAGGAGGAAGACAAGGGGGAAAGAAAAGGAAATGGGGAGGAGGAACCATGGGGTTAAGAGAGGAGAGGGAGGAAAGGGGCACGGAGGGTTGGCGGGTAAGCCCCCAACCAGAGCTATCCTGGTGGCCTGCACGCCCGCTGCACCCGCGCGGGCTAGATCAGCAACGCTGGGCGGTAAATGGGAATGGACCTGTTCGCATTGCTATTGGTCAGTCTTAGAGAAGGCGCATGGACATTGGGCAACGTCAAGGAGCCGGCCCGCCTTCAGGAATGTACTACGGCGCGTCAGGTACGTCCTTCTGCGCCTGCGGGTAGTGCGCCTGGTCCGCGCACTTTGAGGAAACTGGGCTGGAGTCGCGGGTTGGCGGGTGTGTTTAGTTCCAGTTTGCTATGTCGGGCCTCCCGGCCCTTTTGAGTCCCGCAGCCCCTGCACGCGCACGCAGGCGCACCGGGCACGCGCGCGCACAAGGCCCCTCCAGCGAGGCGGTGGAGTAGGCTGAGGGTCACGTGGCCGAGCGGGCGCCGCCTCCTCCCGGTTCCTCCTCCTCTCTCCTGGGTTTCTTTCTTTTTTTTTTTTTTTTTCAATGAACACACACCGTGTGCATCTTAAAGCTGTACTGCTCCTGTGACCTCCCAATTGCCTCCTAACTGCCTTGAGTTCTTTAGCAGTTCAGCCCTGTTTAAAAAAAAAAAACAACAAGCACACAAAACCCAAAATTTATATATAGATCTGGTTCCTACCGCCGAGAGGAATTTAGTAAATTGCAAACTTTATGAAACTTTCGGAAAACTAAATTCCACTTTAAAAAATACTTTATAATTCACCTCTGGTCCCAGGATCCATACCTAAAGGTCCTCGGTTTTCTTCTGAGGGAAGGCAATCTAGCAAGCATATCTCGGTGACCCTGGCCACAAGGTCGAAACAAGTCCTCGCAATCAGCCTACAATTTGTTTCGAGTGAGTCCAGTATCAAAGCCTTTATTCTCGTTTACGTCACGCTATTATTAACAAGAAAAGGATGCCTCCTAATTTTTGTAAAAATGCGTGTAAATGGATTTTAAATAATTAAATACATGTAGCTAATGAAAAGAACACAAGAACAGGGAAAGATTTTCTTTATCAAAGAAACATCTGGTTTTTGAGATTGTTGAAAGTCTTTGTTTTACTTAAGTCACATGCAAGGTGAAAATAAAAACTCCTCTGTTTCCAACGAACCTGCTTTGGTGTCTGAATTTAGCATTGATAGAACATGTACTACTTCAAACTGGCTGTGCGGTGTTTTGTGGGTTTTGGTTTTGGTTTGTGGTTTGGGGGTAGAAGCTTGGGGGATCTGACTTTTAAAAGGTGGTGGCTTTTTCCAACGTCCTTGCTTTCCTCTTTGACTTTAGTTTTGTTTATCATAATGTGAGGCGTTGTTCCCTGAGAAACCTAAGTCTTCACTTTAGTTATAAAAGAGGGAGGAGGGGGAAAAAACCCAACAAAACCTGGCACACACGGGCGCACTGCCCACCACCCTGTCATTATTAGTGCAGGCCTGGGAACTGAAGCCGGACCTCCCAGTATCTGCTGCAGCTTGAGGCCAAGGTGCCTCAGAAAGGGTTTTCTTTTTGGAATTTCAGAAACTGTTTAAGCGCTTAAAAAAAATATTAATTTTTATCCCACATCTGTCGAGAAGCAATTGCTGGGGTGGGGGGGGGCGCTGTGAGTTCGTTTACGGGTGTGCGTGCAAGTCGTCTCTTATAAAGAAGACACTGTTGAAAACTAAAAGGAATAAGAAAGAAAGGGAGGGGAAGCATTCCTAAATGGAAGCATTGCATGCTAAAGGGTTGGCGCTCTCAGAGACTCCCCCCGAAGTCGGGGGGGGGGGGGAATGCACACACTGGGGTTGGCTACCTGGGTGGTCTCTCTACTTTGGTGAGCTGTTGCTAAGCAGCTAATAATAGTCATGTTTGCTGAGTAATTTCTGCCTTCGGCTAGCCAATCACGTCTCAGAAATCCTAGCCATCTGACAGCCCCGGAGGCGGGAGTTCCAGCCTTTTTCTCTTTCGCTCGCTTTCTCCCCCTCCACCCCCTCCCCTCCTCCTCCTCTTTCTCCAAATGGAGAGAGTTCTTTTTTTTCTTCTTCCATCTCATCTATTGAATCAAGGAGCTGCTGCGGCTCCTGCCCGCTGCACAGACACAGAGCGGAGTCCCCAGGTCCCGGGAGTGAGAGAGGCGCGCTGCACAGGGCAGAATGGTCCACTGGGTCCGCGCGGAACACAAGAAAGCAGCAGAGTCCGGGACCAAGCACCCAGCACGAACCCAGGAGTCAGAGTCAGAGCAGCCAGCTCAGCCGCTTCAGGAACCACCGCCAGCAGCAGCGGCCCCGGGAGCAGCGGCGGCGGCCCCCGCCCGGCAGCGTTGAGGTTCCGCGGCCACCCGCGGACTGCGCACCCCCGGCTCTGTGCTTGTCCTTCGCGGTGGCGCAGGCGGCGCCTAGGAGGCCGGTGCGGCGGCGGGATCGCCGAGACTTGCTCACGCTCTTCGTGGTGAAGGGGTCGGGGTGCGGGACGAGGAACAGGTAGGGGAACTCGGGGGCTGCAAGGAACCGCCGAACCGGCAGACGCCCCCGGAACAAGCTCGCCCCGCGCTCCATCTCTTCCCTCTCGCGGACTGGATGTGGGCAGCGGCGGCCGCAGAGACCTCGGGACCCCTGCGAAATGTGGCAATGGAAGACGCAAGGTCTGCGTCGCCGGCAGTGGTCGCGGCCGCCGCGCCAGCAGCGCCCGCCGTGTGAGCAGCGGATCTGTCAGCCGCGGCCCGCGCCCGAGCAGCCGGCTGCCGGGACGCCAAAGAGGGCTCGGTCCCCGCGCCGGCGACAGCGGCAACATGGCCTCAGCTGGTAGCGCCGCGGAGCCACAAGGCGGCGGTGGGGCCCCGGGCCGGCCGGCCGGCGGCGGAAGGCGCAGGCGGCCCGCGGTACCCAGCCGGCCCGCGGCGCCCGACCTGGACTACCTCCACCGGCCCAGCTACTGCGATGCCGCCTTCGCGCTGGAGCAGATTTCCAAGGTGCACTTCATGCTCTCATCTCTCCTCCCACATTCTTCCTGCTTCT
Source organism: Elephantulus edwardii (assembly GCF_000299155.1). Lineage (NCBI taxonomy): Eukaryota > Metazoa > Chordata > Mammalia > Macroscelidea > Macroscelididae > Elephantulus > Elephantulus edwardii. The sequence continues at coordinate 262,962 of NW_006399988.1, forward strand.
TCCTCTTTGGGACTGCCCCACGAAACACACACCCTCCAGGAAAAAGTAGTCAAGTGGGGACTGAGAGTCCGAGCCCTCCCTCCTCCGCCCAGGAGGACAGGGCCGCCTGCGGTCCGCAGGGGGTGAGGGTGCGGGGTGGGGGTGCACGCGCGCCCACCCAGCGAGCCTCCCCGGGGCCTAGAACTCGATCTTTCCGCACCCCGGCCCCTATCTGCAGGGTAGACTCTGGTAATGTTGCTACATTTCTTAACATCTTTGAGGGGGAAGCGGTGTGGAGGGAGGCGGAGAGGAAAGGGGGGTGGAGGGAACTGAAATAAAGGTGGTTTCCTTTTTTGGCAACCACTTTTGCTTTTGTTGAACTTGAAGTCTCTGTTCCTTAAAGATTATCTTAGGGAGTAGCCATTCCCCGCTTCTTTGCCGGTTTTTCAGTCTCCCGTGCTGAGAACCTGGGGTGGAACTGGAGCGTTGTAAACAAATGGCCACCTTAAATACGCGGTGCGCTGGTCTTCATTGTGTTTACGAGGCTGGCTGCAATGTGCTGAATCCGGGCTGCGGCCACCTAATGCACGCGGCCACAGGAGCCCGGGAACCCCGCATGGGCCTGCCCGGTTACTCGAGGGGCTTACCATTTATCCAGAGGAAGGAGGAAGGGAAAGACCCTGTGCCTCCCTGTTCTGATCATAGATACTGTAAATCGCACATGGTTGGCCCTATTCCCAATTTAGTTCACACAGCATCTCCCAATGTCATGGAAATAAGTCACTAGTAAGTGTCCGAGGCCGCGCGCACCACGTGGATACCCATTTACTACCACGCCCGGCGGGTCCGGATGTGGGAACTCAAAATACGTCGCTTCTTAAGTGCGCCTTGGGTATTAGGGCAAAATTTAGCGGGGAAAGGAAGTGTGGTTTGCTGCTGCTTAGGTGTTGGGATCCACCACAGGTACTAGCACTGGCCTCCTTTTCCACCACCTGGACATACCGTGCCAGTGTTGAGTCTACCTTTGCTTCCTCTTGTTCTGCCCCTCCCCCAGAACCCTAAGTCACACTGAGGTGCTGCCCGTGGGGCGCCGGCCCCGTCGCTGCCCACTGTGCAGCTAGACACTTATTTATGTCTGCGGCCCCTGACACCGCTTAAAATTCTTGGGGACGATTGGCTTTGCGCTCGGTGGAAGAGCACTTGCGCTGCAGACTGAGTCCAGGGCGCTGCACCCCTGCGGCTGTCGGGGGGCCTGCGGGAGGCTCCTGCGAGCGGGCGGGTGTGGGTCGTTTCCTGTGCTTCCCTTGCACTCACTGCTCGCTTCTGCTTCGTCCTCAGGGGAAGGCTACTGGCCGAAAAGCGCCGCTGTGGCTGAGAGCGAAGTTTCAGAGACTCTTATTTAAACTGGGTTGTTACATTCAAAAAAACTGCGGCAAGTTTTTGGTTGTGGGCCTCCTCATATTTGGGGCCTTCGCTGTAGGATTAAAGGCAGCTAATCTGGAGACCAATGTGGAGGAACTGTGGGTGGAAGGTAAGAGACTCAGCGCTGGCTGCTGCGCCCTGCTAACCTCCACTCCCGATTCCCCTGCCCTTCTTTCCATTGATAAAGATATTTATTCGAATACACCTAGAGCCTTTCAGTGGAGAGTAAACCCCCTGCCCACACCAGGGGAACTGTTTATTGTTGGGTCTCCTGGCTGGGAGCCAGGCCGGCTCCACAAAGGCCGCGCTGTAATCTGCTCCGGACGCTGCGCTCCACTAGGTGTTGTGGGCCGAGTGGCGCGGGCTAGTTGGCAGGGGCTCGAGGCCCCTCGGCGGGACAGACCATCGGCGAGCCCGGGGGTCCCTGTAACCCGCAGTCGCTGAGCTGGGACCTGCAGCGCCCGGGACGAGGCTTAGGGCGGCTCTCGGTGGTCTTAGTGGACCTGCGCCGCTGCCTTGCTTCCCCGCGCCCTCGCCCACGGCGTCCGGGAGAGCGAGGCGGCCTCGGCAGCTGGGGTCTGGCCACCCCTTGGGCCGCGGGAGTGCGCGCGCCCCCGGCGACCGGAGCTCACGGGGAGGGCGGAGGGGCGGGCCGAGCAGCCTGCGGAGGCGGCCGCGTGTGTGGTCCTGTTTTTGGACAGCTTTCAACTCCAGGGGAAAAAAACATTTGTCTCAAGGTACAAAAAAAAAAAAAAAGGCAGGGTTGGGGAGAAAGAGTTGAAAGACTAGTAAAGCACAGACTGGAAGCCATGTTTGCAAAGTAGATTAATGTTTCTTTGAGGGTGGGGGCTTTTTAATGGAATTGTGAAGTATGCATTTTGTAGACAGAAAGAAGCAGTGTGTTTTAAGAATGCCTGTTTGGAGAGCGGGGCCATCAATCCACATTGCGTAATTTGGGGTCTTTTTTTAAGCCTTTTTTTTTTTTTTTAAACAATTGTGAATTTAAAAGTTTGTCCAGAAAATAAAACCATTTTACATTCTTTTGATAAAAAAGTGTTGTTTCTTAATTCTCCTTTTGCAAAGTATAAGCATTTTAATCAGCAAACACTGCCTTCAGCTTCTCTGCTCACTGGGGGAAGGGTAGAAGGATAGAATAGGTAATTATGGAGCTATTTCTAAGTAAGCTTGCACTAGGGGTATTAGGAAGCACTACTAAAGTGATTAATTTCGGGGTGCTAAGGAAGGTCTGGTGGCCTAGGCCAAAGGTGACTAGGTAGTTGTGCCTCTAACCTGAAGGTGGCAGCTCTTTGGTGGTGTGAATCCACCAGCTGCTTGCATTGTGTAAGAAAGATGGACAGATAACTCTTGTGCGATTTACAGCCTCCAAAACTCTCTGGAGGGTCAGCTGCCTTAGGAAGAGTGACTTGAAGATCAAAAACTCCGTCTTGGTTTTTGAATCAGTGCAACACTCCGGCAGTTTTCCAAGTTGTAAATCTTTATGGCATGAGGCTGCCCATCACTCCGTTAGAGCACCTGGTGGATTCAAACCCAAGATGTTAATTTTGTACTACACGACCAACACTCCTTGAGAGTCAGTTAGGAAGTGGAATTTTTCGTGGGCTGTTATGATGAGGAACACACCTGAGAGGAAGCACCATTCTGCTTGCTTTTTGCCTCTAAGCTGGAATTTTCTAATTTCTACCATGGCAGTATGAGTATTGCTCACTAGTTCTTAAATTAAATATTATTTAACTTAAAATTGTCACTTGCTAAGTGACTGCCATGTGCCTTATTATCACTTACAGTATCTAATTTTTCCCTAAATAGTTTGTGTAATGTTTTTATAGGTCCCAATTTATAAATGAGAAGCAGTGGATCATCTCTTTGTCCATGTTAGCTTTGCTTAATGACTTAAATATGTTCTCCTGTTCCCTTGATACTGATTTATTAGTCCTTTATTTACTCACTTTGTGCTAGATTTCTTATATAAAAGTGCTTTCATAAACATATGTAAACTAGAGCAGCAAGATTCTAACCTTTATTTGAGGTGAAAAGGCTAAACTCATTTCCATCAAGTCAGAACAGAATCATAGATGACACTCCGGTGGGTTTCCGAGGTTGTAAATCTCATAGGAGAAGATGACCCGTCTTTCTCCTGAGGAGAATTATTTGTGATAGTGACCTTGGAGCCAGTTGTAGATGGTTTTCAGGATTAACAATTCCTTGCCCTCCTGACTACAAGTACCCACTGCCACAGTCAGTTCCCACTCAGCGACCCTACAGGACAGTAACTCTGACTATGAGCCTGCCCAAGTATGTAATGTTCATAGAAATAGATTGCGCATCTTTCTCCTAGTCTATTAAGGCAGACTCTTAACTCATTGCCACTGGGTCTATACCACGTCCTCATTGTAAATGGATTAAGAGTGGCTAGAATAGTACGGAGAGAGCTCTTGTAGGAAACTGCTGCAATCTTGAAGACGTGCAGTTTGAATCCATCAGCTGTTCAGAGGGAGAAAGATAGGCAGTCTTTGAATCCATCAGCTGTTCAGAGGGAGAAAGATAGGCAGTCTTCTTCCTTGTGATAAACTGCCTCTGAAAACCTACTGAAAGGTCAGTGTGATTAACTGCTTCTGAAAATCTGCTGGAGCATGGGATGTCAGCTTATGGGTTGGTTCCAACTCTGTGGTACACAACAATAACAAAAGAGTATGAGCTCTGGTGGCTTAGTGGGTAAGATACTGTGTTGGCAGTCCAAAGGCAGAGAAGTTTGGATCTACGAGCTGCTCTTTGGGACAAAGATGGACCTTCTCCTATTGTGTGATTTACAGTCTCTGAAAAACTACTGGAGGGTTGATTATGAGTTGGTTCTGACTCAGAGAGTTGTATTGAGTTGAAGAGAATGTATAGGATGACTGATTTTTACAGTTCATTTACTTATTGCTGTCAAGTCAGAACCGACTCATAATTGACCCTCCAGTAGGATTTTAGAGGCTATAAACCACATTTACAGCCATCTCTGGCAGAGCAGCTGGTGAAATTTAATCACCCAAGAAGTGCCACCTTTGAATTGACAAATTGACTCTTTACAGACTTTGCCACCAGAGCACCCTTAACTTACAGAAAGATATTTGCTAATAATTAAATGTGGTGGCAGCAGGAAAGGTGGTTGAGATTCAGTGGACATGTATTTTGACTATAGAGAATTCAGAGAGATGTGGGTGAAAAGCCACATTCCCTGACTTAAAGGACTCTCACCCATAGCCAGTTGGGAAGCAGTGTGGCAATGTCAGGATGTCAGCAGAGCCTTCCAGGAGGAAGGCTCAGAGAACAGGAGTTGTGGTCCATGGTCCCTTTGGTTGGATCATCAAGTTTGCCATGAGATGAAACTTGGTAGGTCAGTAGAGATCATTTCAGATGGTCTCTTATTGTATAAGACATTTGACTGGTCAGCTCTTTACTTTTTGCTGTTCTTTTGCTTTTCTCATAATATGTGCTCAATCATTTGACCTTTGAGGTGGTTCCTTAGTAACATCAGCAGTGTACTTAATTTACTACTTAAGTACAGAAATATGGGAAGTTTGAATTCATCTAGCGGCACCTTGCATGAAAAGCTTAAAGAAATCTGCTTTCATAAAGATTACAGCCAGGAAAACTCCAGAGCAGTTTTCATGTCCACGAGTTGGAATCTACTCAAGTTCAGTAGTTTCAGTACTTTCCGTTAGTTAGGCTTCTGGTGTTCTCCTGGTGCCTCAGGTGCTCTCCCGGAGTCTCTCTGTCTTGTTTGGAAAAGAAAGAGCTTGGTGTTCAGCTTTACCCATTTCTCTGCTGACATATGCTCGTTGAGTGATTTTATCCTTTCTCCCTTAGTGTCTATTCCTCTAGTATAAGTAACGGCGCTGCCAATCTACAGGCATGAGGTTCAAATCCACAGGTATTCCTGGGGAGAAAAACAGGTAGTCTCTTCCTGTGCTATTTACTGCTCCTGCAAAGCTGTTGGAGGGTCAGCTCTGAGTTGAATCCAGCTTGACAGTATATAACATAACAACAAAGCAACTTTCTTTTAGATACAGGTTGATTGATAGGATTATCCTGCAACAGAATGGTCCTTGAGCTCCACCACCACCACCACCCTCTTCTTTCTCTAGATACTGCTCCAGCCCTTCCCTCCTCTTCTCTTGCCAAACTTAACCTTGAAGTGAATCCATATCACCTTTGGCCATTAACATCTTCATCTCAATGAAAGAGGACAGAACTTTACTTTTTTAAAAAAAAGAAATAGAAATGTTTACTTTTGAAGCATATGCTTGGTACCTATAAGTTCTTGCAAGCTTTCACCTGACTTGCAGTGTTCTTGGCTTCAGCTCTGACAATTCTAGGGTACAACTGAGTTTCACTGCCCTAGACCCAAGTTTCTCAAACCATTTTGAACTGGGAAATTTTTTGTTCTGTAGGGAGCACCTTGATTGTACTTCCTCTAAGACATAATTGTTTGGGATTTTTTTTTAATAGTTCCTAGGGTATTTTCCAGTACTACAACTCAAAGGCATCAATTATTTTGTCATTCTTATTCATTGCTTAACTTCTAGATGTGTAGCAAGTCATTGAAAAGACCACAGTTTGGATCAGGGGCACCTTAGTCTTTAAACTCACATCCTTGCTCTTTAGCATTTTGGAGAGGTCCTTGACAACATATTTTTCCAATGTAACACGTCTCTTGATTTCTTTCTGGTACCAAGGGGTGTTGTGGGTCTAAGTAAAATGAAATTGTTGACAATTTCAGTCTTTTCTCCATTTATCGTATTTTTGTTGTTGTTGTTATGTGCCATTGAGCCGCCTACAACTCATAGCAACCCTATGTACAACAGCCCTAAATCCTGTTCTATCCTGTGCCAATCTTACTGTTTCTGACACACCTATCTCCATTACCCCAGTTACTGAATAAATCCATCTTATCGAGGGTCTTCCTCTCTTGCACTGTCCCTCCACCTCCCAAGTATGACATCCTTCTGCAAGGACTGGTCCCTCCTTGCAACATGTACAATATATGTCAGACGAAGCTTCAGAATCCTTGCCTCTAAGGGCTGGCCTGGTCTCACCCTCTCTGGGATGAACCTGTTTGTTCTCCTGGCAGGCCATGGTATATTCCGTTCTCTTCTTAAGCACCAAAGCTCAAAGGCATCAATTCTATCATTCCTAGTCATTGTCCAGCTTTCTGACACATGGCAAGTAATTGCAAATACTGTGGCCTGCATCAGGTGTACCTTAGTCTTCAGAATGACATGGCTGCTCTTTAGTACTTTGGAGAGGTTTCTGACAGCAGACTCTCCCAATGCAATTCATCTTTTAAATTTCCTGGCTACTTGTGGAGCCAAGCAAACTAAAGCTGTTAACAATCTCAGTCTCTTCATCATTTCTCATGATGCTGCCTGTCGGCCGAGTGGTGAGAATCTTTTTTTTCTTGATGTTGAGCTTCAATCCATATTGAAGGCTGCAGTTCTTGACCTTCTGCAGCAAGTGCTTCAAGTCCTCCTCAGTTTGAGCAAGCAGGGTTGTGTCATCTGCATAACACAGATTGTTGATGAGTATTCCTCCAATCCTGATGCCACATTTCTCCTCATAGAGCCCAGCCTCCCGGATAACCTCTTCTGCATAAAGATTGAAAAGGTATAGAGGTAGAACACATTCCTGGTGTACGCCCTTCCCAATTTTCAACCATGCAGTATTTCCTTGCTCTGTATTGACGACTGCTTCCTGGTCTTAGTTTTTGCATAAGCATCATGACATGTTCTAGGATTCCCATTCTTCTCAGAGTTAGCCACAGTTTATTGTGATCCACACATTCAAATGCCTATTGATTTTTTTCTTGATGTTGAGATCTGGTAGTTGAGAAGTCTGTAGTCTTTGATCTTCTGTAGCAGCAGACATTTCAAGTCCTCAGTTTCAGCAAGCAAGGTTGTGTCATCTGCAGAATGAAGGTTGTTGCTAAGAAATGGTAGCTGTTGTTGTGTACCATTGAGTCAGAACCAACGTATAGCTGACCCTCTGGGTGGGTTTCCAGAGGTAGTTAATTAAACAGGAGGATATTGTCCATCCTCCTCCTCAAGAGCAGCCAGTGTATTCAAACTACATGCCTTAGGGATTGCAGTGTAGCTTCTTACCACTAGGCCACCAAAGCTCCTTTAAATCTGTTTAATAAAAAACTAAGATATTCTAATACTGAGTTTTAGGAATTTTCTTCTTTGAAGCAGCTACGGGAGATAGAAAAGTACTATAGTGACTTTATGGGTTTTATATTGGACTTTAAAGATTAGTGGTTTTAAGCCTTTGGCAGGAGAAAGAAGAGACAGTTTGCTCAATTAAGAATTAATAGCAGCAGAAACCCCATGAGTCACCAACATGAGTTAGAATCGACTGGTTGGCAGTAGGTTTTGGTTTGATAGGAGATGTTAGATGCCAAATTCTCATTTGCTTCCTTGGGGTTCCCAAAACCAACCAACCCAAATCCAGATGTAACCTTGTCAACAGCAAAATAAAAAAAATGCTTTTACTAACAATGGCTTTGTTAGGAACTTAGAGGTAACTTAAGCCTCATTTGGCAAATTGTTTCAGTCCATGCTAAACCATCAAAGAGAGTATGAAAAAAATAATCCTTAATCCCTTGTGCTTAGTGGAAGTTTGGAATATGGAAGAGAGGTCCAGTGACATTTCTGAAAGGGTAAACTGTGGTGGTCTGACCTAGGTTATCTCAAATCATTGCTGTTGAATCAGAACCAACTGTGAGGTAGCTCTCCAGTGGGTTTTCAGAGGCTGTAAATCATATGGGAGGTGATTTCCCATCATTCTTTGCCCACCCTAACCTGGGGAAATGGGCTCTGTTAAATCAGTATGCATGTTTCCCAACCCCTTCTAACCCCCCTTAAATCATTGCTTAAGATCTTCTGGCCCCTAGCTTAGGAATTCAGCCTAAAAATGCCAGATATATTACACAGTCAAGTACTGCAGTGCAAACACTGCTCTGTGCCATGAAGCAGGGTGGTCTGTTTAAAAAGAACAAGAGATTGAGAGGGGGAAGAAAACAAAACTGAAGTAAAGCTTTCTGCTCTGTAGTAAACACAGTAGTGGTAATGTCATTTGTGTTTTTGGCTACACAATATTTGGAACGAGAAAAGCCCAGATAAAGTAATAACTTTGGACTGCCAAAGAATAGCAGTTGAAGTGAGGCTGCCAAAGAGAGCAAGATATGGCTTGGGTAATGTTACCTCATTGGGTGAGATAAGTTTAAAATGTTGTACTGAATGGGGTTGGGGTGGGAGGGGGAAGATAGGAAGAAAATTATTTTCTTTATTGTAGTTTTTTTGCATTATTGTGATCATCATCATCTGTTCCATCCGCATGGTGATGGGAAGCAAGGCAGAGCTGCCCTGTTGCCCTGCTCTGGTGTGGGACTGCTGCACCTTCTGTTTGTCCACCTAAAACTGACCACAAAGCTTCTCTGATGTTCTGTAGCACTGGAAGGTGACCTCAAGACAGGTTGCAAAATAGATGGCCATGCCTTGTCTTCAGGTTTATAACCTGGGTAAGGAGTGTGCCACTGATGTGGAGGTCAGCCAATCCTGGCTCTGCTCTTAGCGTGAGTCCCACCTCACTGAGTATCTGGAATGCAGAAGATGAATAAAGGAAATAAAAATAAAGGAAAGTGAATTCCTAGATATCATCGGTACTTTCAAATGTAATTTTAGACAGCCTTTAAGGAACTCTGGTAATGCATTGGTTACAGCTGATAGAATGTATTAACCACTGGATTAAAAACTGGTTGTTTGAGTCTACCAGCTGCTTTATAGGCAGAAGCGATGACCTTGGACTCTGGTCAGTGCTGCCCTAGTCAACAGCAGTGGACTTTGGGTTTTTGTTGTAGAGTTTGAATTATTGTTAGATTGCCCAAATTAAATTTTTTAACAAAAACCAATACTAGAATGTTTTGTGAGGAAATAAAATATCATTTTTAATTTGGGAAATTGTTAAAAATACCTTCAATTATACAGCAAATTAAGAAGTTTCTTGTAGAGAGTGATCTAAGAAAATAGCTTTAAAAGCAGTGCTGATGAAAAGAGGCATTTGGAGATTAAGTAACATGTAGAGGTTTTGATTCTGCCTAACCCTCCTCTTTTTTTCTCCTTTTATGACTTCTCATCTCCCCAACCCCTACTCCCCTTCACTGATTTCCTTTGCTCCACTGGAGAAAAATCAGAAAAGTCTTCACAGAATAAACCTAAAGCTCCCATACTGTCTTTAAATAAAGATTTTTTTTTTTAAGTAACAAAACCATTCCCCCCCACCAATCTAAGTGATTCTTTCCTCTTACCTGAATCTCATCACCCCAGTAAAGTCTATGCATTGTTACAACACTAAGTGAAAAATGGTAGATATACCATCATTTTAATCTACTTTTAATCCTGAGAAAAAAGTTGCACATGTTTAATTCTTTGCTTAATTGCAAACAAAGCGTGCAATTTGAGAGAATTAGGATTAAGGCTAAATATCTATTAAGTGCTCTTTCTAGAGATTTGGGAAATAGGATGACCCTTTTTTCCCCCTCTCTCCTTTTTAAAAAATAGGTTACAGTTTCACATGGCTCCCAAAAGAAATCTCTCTCCCTTTTTGTTTCCCACAGCAATTGATTTATCATTTTGCTTGCAAGCAGATCCAGAATGTTAGGGCAAGAACACACTCACTTTTTTCTCGTAACTTTTTTGTTGCGGACCGAAACCAGTTGACTTGAATAAATTTTTCTGAGGGCTGAATGTAGCCAGCAACGTGGAAAAATCTTGCCATTCAGGGCCGTCTGAATGTACATTTCAGCCACACAGTAAGCTCATTGGTAAGCACTGGACTGCTAAATACAACCATTTTTCGCAGCAGCGAGTTAGACAGGTGATTAGCATAATTAGCACTGAGCAGCTATACATATGGTAATGCTGAGTGTGTAAATGCCAGCTGCGGTGTAAAATTTATGTCAGGGGTCGGCAGGGCTGTGCGAAAGTATTGTGTTCCAACGGCAGGTCAGAGCCGCCAAAGCTTGCCTTCTTTTCTCTTGTTGGTGAATACGCCAAACAGGAGAAAGACAGAAATATAACAGATACAGCTTTGATGGAACAGCTCAGTTCTGTGCAAAAAAGTACTTTCTCTAACACACAAACTTTTGCACGCGCACGTACACACTACAGGCGAACATCATTGCTTTCCCTGTAAATTGCATTGACTTCATGCAGAGCCCAAGTGGACTGTGGCTACAGTGAGAGTTTGGATAGGTGAGGGGACAAATGATTACCTGGGAGGAATAATTTTGGGGCCTGAATTTTTGAAAGAAGTTAAAAGCTCCATCTTTGTTTTTCATTCTACCCATTTTGTCCACAAACTCTTTCCTGCCCTACTTTCCTTACCCACATTGTTATCCTTCATGTTAATGGAAAACCCTCTGCTAGATAGAACAGAATTCTAGCTAGAATATAGGAACTGTACCATCTTGGAGATGTTAGTTAGCATGGAATGAAATACAGTTTCAGAGGTATGGCTTTTAACAATCTGCTTGGCTGGTTTTAGAAGAGGGCTAGATATTTCATGGTTTGTTTGTTTTTTTGTTGTTGTTGTTGTTTGGTCTGGGTAAAGCAGTCGCTAGATTTATGTTCCATTCAGTTCTCCCCACACTCAGCCCCTACCATCAGACTCACAAATTATTCATAGATTAAAAAAAAAAAAAGATACAGACTTGAAGGTCTGGGAGGGTAGTCTTGAAAGTCTCCTTTTAAATGAATGTGAGAGCAACAGACTGCTCTTGTTGGCAAACTCTTGTACAGGGCCCACTTGGCCATGTTTTTTTACCCTCCTGCCTACTCGCCTTCTTGACTTTGGGCTCTAAGAAGTTAACAGAATATATAGTTCACACCACACTGACCTTGGGATGAAACTTCCTCATAGCACACCAGGGGGTCCTTATGAATCAACCCCTAATCCAACTAATCCTGATGGCAACAAATTCATGAAAGTGGCCCCCAGTGACATGTGTCTTGTGCACAAATGCAAGGAAGGAACAGTACTGGAAATGAATCAGACCAGCATTAGAGTCCCATGAGTTCTGCTGCCTGCAAAGCAAGGTGGGGACATGCATCGTCCTTGTCCCATGTGTGCTCATGCAGAGGCCAGCTGAAGAGGACCAGGGCAAGGATGAGGAGACTAGAGAGCTAGTAAATGCTGTAAGTGCCACAAAAGCTGGGAGAGAGGAAAGGGATTCCTTTTATGTAGCAAGCTGGATGGTATGGAGAATGCCCACCATGCAAACAGTTGGAGCTTTTCTTGTTGCTATTGGGTAGTTTTTGTATTTATTTTTAAATATGAACTCTGTTATTGTTTGGTACCATTGAGTCAGTTTTGGATCACAGCAAACCTATGCCCAGCAAAATGAAATGTTGCTGCCTGGTCTGATTTAGACTCTTCACTCAGCCAAAGGGTGGGGCTGTACACTCTGCTGAGGGGTAGGTAGGTAGTGCATAGCTACCCTCCGCTGGGTTTTGGAGACTGTTAATTGCAGAGGGAGGAGAGTTCCCATCTTTCTCCTATGGTGGGTTCGAACTGCAAGTGATGAATAGCCTTTAGATTAGCAGCACAATCCACACCAGTGCAGACTGTATGAGGTTCTAAGAGCGTGCAGCACTGATGTCCAGGTTCTGGTCCTTGGTGGAGCATACTGCTTACTTGTCTATTCATTTTTGTCTGGGTGTGCCTTGCTGCAGGACTGTAGGTAATTGGGCATGTACCTTTGGGGTGTAGCACCTGAACATTCAGGTGGAGTTATGGTAGAGCCTTACAGAGGACACAGGATGGCAACCATTGCCACTCTATAGGAAACCAGAACATGGTTGGCTGTGTTGGCTTAAACCTTTATTTAGCCTGCCTTACTTAGGTGGAGTGGCCAGAGCAGCTTGATGGAGAATGGTCTCTAATAAGAGATTCAAGGGCTCACCTGGGGAGTTGTTGAACTCCCTAAAAAGTACCAAGTGGATAACTGTGGCAGGATGTAGGTCTAATACAAGTAGGTCTGAGTGCTTGTGTCTGGCAGCCAAGCAGCTGGGCTCAGTGGAAAGCCAGGTAGTCTCAGGGTGTGGCTAATGGGAGTACAGGGCAGGGGTGACATGTACTTGAGCTTGTGCTGTGTGCACAGTACCTATTGACTGAGCCTGTTGTAGGGTGCTGTTGTGGCTTTCTCTTATTGGTCTCATGTCATGCAGGCAGTTTCATCAATTGCTTGTTGCTGTCACTTTGAAACAACTCCTAATTGGGCCCCCAGTGGGCTTCTGAGGCTGTAAGATATGGGAGGAGACTTACTGTCCTGATCCCTCAGAGTAGCTTGTGCTGCCAAACCACCTGAGAAGAGGCTTGTGTTTAGCAGCATAACTCCCTGTTGCCTCTGTTACCAGGGCTCCCATAACTTGCTTTGGACAATCTGATTTTAGTATTTTCCCTACCCTGAGGCTAAAGGGCACAGACTCACAAGGAGGCAGGCTTCCCTGAAGTTTAGGCCACCATTTGCTTTTCACAGAAGAGGGGGATGTGTAAAAGAGGGACTGAATTGAAGACAGCAGGTAATGAAAACACCTTGTCTGTCACTCTCTTGCGATGAAGGATAGGGCATTCAGTTGGAGAACGGATGTCCCTCTGGACATCCCATAAACTGTCTAGATAAACTGTTCTTTCTGGTACTATATTTCTGGGTACTGATGCAAGACTGTGTAAAGGTTATGTAGTTTATGAACAGATATACCTACAAAGTATTTAAGTTGACCATTGTATGCCAGGCCCTAACCATACTTTCTCTCATTTCAAAAAGCCAGGCTTGAGTCTTTACACCTGCTGGTTCCTTTACCACTATTCAACCAATTCTTCATCTAGATGATCCCTCCTTATTAGCAGAGTTAGCTTGAATGTTACTACTTCCTTTTAGATCTTACCTGGTCTCCCATTTTGAAATAGCCTTCCTCCTTCCCTATCCTCATTGATCCCATTACTTCTTGCTTGGCCCAGTCACACCGTGATGTTGTCTTACTGGTCTCCAGTGCCAGTTTTCTGCAAGTGATCTTGTGAAGCAAGCCCAGCCCAGGCTCGCCACTGTGGTGTCCTCACTGCTTAGCACCTAGAATCGGTTGTCATCAGGTTCATGCTTACTTGTGTCCACCCAATATGTGTCAAAGGATGGCTGTGTGGCATAGATTTTCCATGGCTTGTTTTTCAGAAATAGATCACTGAGATTTTCCTATGAGGTGGCTGGGAGGATTCAAACTGCTGTTTGGGAAGGAGCCTAGCATATTAACCATTTATAGTGCTCAGGGACTCCTCATAGGCATGTAGCAGGCACTTCAGATATTTCCTTGCTTGATGATGGAAAGTTGATAAATGAATAACGTCTCTTAGCCTATTTGTCAGTTAGATGGAAGTCAGCTGAATAGTTTTGCAAAGATATAGTCAATGAAACACATAAGGTGAGGTCCTGAGTAAAATATGGCCATATAACAGGTATAAAATGAGTTGGTTTTTGTCATTTTCAAATGTATAATGTTGCATAGGAGGTAGAAGAAAACAAGACAAATTCAGCATTCATTCCACCTATAGTCTTGTCTTGGTTGAAACTGGTTGTAATTATACTTTTCACTGGGGCAGAAAGTGGAAGAGCAACAAGGTTTTGATCCCACAGACATGACAGATAGATGTCTTTGTAAAAGTATGTGTGATTTATTTACCCATCGATCTAAAAATGGGTCTCGATGGTCACATGGTGGAGATGGGACAGGCTGGACGCAGTGGGGTTGATGCGCAGGACAACTTCTCACCCTTGGCAGCACGGCGCCTGGAAAAAAGTCTTGCTTGCTGATTTGGGTTTTTGTTTTGTTTTGTTTTTTCCTAGTTTTTCATCTTCTAGTTTTAATTCACCTAGATTCCCCCCCCCCCCTTGAATTTTTAAGCTTCAGTAAAAGTCAAAGAAATTGCTGTGCAACTGCTCTGGAGTCCCTGGGTGGTGTAAGCAGACCATATTCAGCTGCTGACTGAAAGTGGACAGTGCAGGCCACCCAGAGGCACTTAGAATAAAGCCCTGGTGATCCACAATCAGCCACTGCAGCACGTTTTTTTGCTCTTGGGTTTTGTTCACATGCCCATGTTGAGGAGGCAATTTGGAAAGATAAGTGATTTCTAGATACAGGCATTAGTTGTGATAGCCAGAAAAGAAGAAATTGAGTGAGGGCTATTTGAGCTCCTTGGTGTGCAGGTCTGCAGCATTTCCACGGTGACCTGAACAGAATAAATGGCTTTTTCATCTTAAACATCATTGCTCTCTAGAGGGTGAGGATTGGGGTTTTTATTCTCCCAAGTTACTGGGTTGGCAGTTTGCATTGCATTATGTGGTGGATTCCTGCGGAAGACAAAGCCAGCTGGCAGCATGGAACGCCACCTCCTGTACTTGCTATGTTTTAATATTTTCCTGTGGTCATCCTTGCTTCTGATTTCAAATTTCTTGCCAAACCTTCAGGAATGTCTTGCAGTTTTCAAAAGTTTCAGCACATGGGATTTTACACATACACACCCCCTCACCCCCCATTACCACGAAGCTGACCCTGAGACATGGTTTGAAGTAGAATTGTACTTAAGAGGATTCTCAGTGGCTGATTTTTTTTAAGTGAACTAGAACTGTCATTCTTTAGCAGTAAGCACATAAACTATTTGAATCACCCAGGAATGACCACCACCCACACACACCCCTCCAGCTCTTTGCCTGTGTCCATACTCACCTGCTGAAAGCTGTGCTCACGACCCTTCCAGTTCGAGGCTCTTTTAATGAGGGTACTCTTTGCTTTTTAAGCCTGATCCTTGTTTATAAAATAGGCCAAGAGAACTAAACAGCCCACTGTTCCCAGTATTTATTTACTTATCCAAATCAAATGTTTATGCCTTTGAATACTAAACTTGAAAAGAAAGAATTCCTCCTCATGGAAAGAGGAAAGCCAAAATCACTGAGGGACCTCCTGACTATAGCTGGAGATCAGCTTCTGTCTACAGTGTCCTGAGGAGCTGCTGCTCAGACCCACTTTCTCTGCCCTGGTGTTTGACGTGGAGGGTGTGTGTGTGTGTGTGTGTGTGTGTGTGTGTGTGTTTTAGTGCACAGGAGTCTGGGCACTTGCTTATTGTAGAGCTGTACTAGATCCGACTCTGTCCTGTTGGGGTCACCTCTCTCATCCTTCACACATACCCCTCCTCACATTCAGGTATAGCATTCTGAGCTTGGCTTGGTTCAAAACTATAGTGGAGATAAAGCTTTGATCCTGATGATTTAGAAAAGAGGAGTAGAAGGGAGGTATTTGGAGGGACAGTGTCAGCAGGCTAGTCTTTTGAGCCTGATGGTGATCGCCTCAGACATGCTTGGCATTAGCCCACCTAGCTGGAGCCTGTTTGGTTCTGGAACAGCAGTTCCCAGCCTCAGTAGTGAGCTGAGAATTACACAGGGCCCCTAGGTGACTAGAACCTAGCATCTATATGTTCACATTCTGAGACCCTGCACACAAGGGCAAGGCCAGAACATGGCTAACACTCATCATGCTTCTTCACTGGTTTCCACTTGAAACATAGTATTTATTCCCTGGCAAGTTTTGCAGCCTTTCCTTGTTATGTTTTGGAGGGAGAAACATTTCTGCTTCTCCAGATTATTCAAGAGAGTGTAAATTTAAGCCATTTGTCTTGAACTGTGTTACAGCAGCAGATTGTTTATATAAGCAAAAGGAACTGTCACAGGGTTATTTGGTCTAGTCTGCCAGGAAAAGGTGTCTCAAGTTTTCCCTGACCCTTATCCATATGGTATATTCGATACAATGTGGACAAAGCGTGCATCTGTTAGATTGTGTACATGCCTATAGCCAGGCATTAGTGGGTTTAGTGAGTACGTTTTTCTCATCCTTTGACCATATGGTACGTTGGTTACAATCGATTAAGCAGTATTAATATTATTAATTGAGACCCATAGTTTACATAAAAGTTTACTGTTTGTATTGTAAAGTCCTTAGGAATTTTGATAAATAAATAAAATCATGTGTCTGACTTTATAGTAGGGTACAGAATAGTTGTTCTGCCCTGAAAGTGTCATGTGCTCCACCTCTTGACCTTCATCTTTCATGCTGTCCCTGTGTTGTTGCTGTGTGCTGTGGGGTCAGTCCTTACCTATATTGCCATCAGGCCCCTCTACATCTGAAGGCAACCATGCCCTCTCATGTGTCATCCTCACCCATCACTGCCAGCACCATGTCAAGTCCATCTCCTTGAGGGTCTTCCTCCCCTTTACTGATGCTGTACTTTACTAAGCAATTTTGTCTTTTTTTCAAGGTTTGACCTCTCCTAATCACACTCAAAGGATGATACTCTAAGGATCACTTTGGATACATTTTTTCCAAGACAGATTTGTTTGGTTTTTGACAGTCCACTTATATTCAATATTTGATTCTTTGATCCTCCTTATTCAACTTCTTTCACATGAATATAAAGCAATTGAAATACCATGGCTTGGATTAGACACACTTTAGTCTTCAAACACAATAACATTCTTGCCTTCTTTTAGCAAAAAGAGATTCTTGGCAGGTAATTTCCCAAATGCATCATTTCTTTTTTTTTCCCTTGACTGCTGCTTCCATAACTATGGATCCAAATAAAATTAAATTATTGACAGCTTCAGTCTTTATTAGTTTATCAGCTCAATTCTGACTCATAGCAACCCTACATAACAGAGCAGAACTGTCCCATAGGGTTTCCAAGCATGACATGTTTATGGGAGTACATCACCTGGTCTTTTCTCTGAGGAGCAGAGAAATTCTAGTGAGTTTGAAGCACCCTCGTTTTGGTTAGTAGTCAGGTGCTTAACCAGTGCCCTGCATGCTCTCTTGACTGCAGGTTTGTCTTTTCCAGCGGTCCCAATATGTAATTGCATATGCTGCTCTTCTGGATATGCTTCTTTCACTAAGCTGTATATATGTACGGTTTTTCCATATTTTTATCACTGATTGGTCAGCAGAAGAGAGGAAGATGCTTAATGAAGTGAATTGACATGGTGATTGCAGCAGTGGACTCAAGTATGTCAGAGATGTTGAGGAGGGCACAGAATAGGACAGGATGGCTATGAGTCATACTTGACTTGATGGCACCTAACAATAATTGGGAGTGCTTATGATACAGTGGTTTAAGTGTTCAACTGCTAACTAAATGCTCAGACCTACAAGTGTTTTTATGGGAGAAGGATGGGCATTCGTTTCCATAGGGAAAGCTTTGAAAATCCTAGAAGGTATTTCTACTCTGTCCTATAAGAATATTAAAATATTAAAATGTCATTGTTTTTTAGTTGATTCTGACTCATGGTGACCCTCCATTGAGTTTCTGAGGCCATAAATCTTTAAGAAGGAGGCTGCTCATCTTCTTCCCATGGAGCAGCTGGTGGACTCAACCTCACATTTTGCTTAGTAGCCTGATTACACTATGCTATAAGGGTTCTGTCCTATGATTTGTAAGGAGTCAGAATTGACTCCCTAACAGTGAGATTTGTGAAGTACTCCTTTATATAGATGCATCATCACGTGTTGAACAACATCCCTTTTTATTTCTAATAAGTACTTTTTATATGCATGTTATTAGTAAAGGTGGCATTTTGAATAATAATCAAGTGAAAGTTACTTCAGTTTATTCATGTGAATCATCAGCTGTACATTTTCGTGACTATGATTAATTAATTTTGTGTAACAAATGAGATTAAACAATGTGATTTTGTGAGAGTTTGTTCTTCTGACTGAAAACTGTGTATATTTGTTAGTTGGTGGACGAGTAAGCCGTGAATTAAACTATACTCGCCAGAAGATAGGAGAAGAGGCCATGTTTAACCCTCAGCTCATGATACAGACCCCACAAGAAGAAGGTGCTAACGTCCTGACTGCAGAAGCGCTCCGCCAGCACCTGGACTCCGCACTCCAGGCCAGTCGAGTCCATGTCTATATGTACAACAGGTAAGTAAGGATGCAAGAAACTTCATCTTTGGGCCCTTTATTTTAGTAGATAAATTACCCTATAAATACACCTGAAGTATTAGTTCAAATGATTTTTCTAGTGAAATTAGATCTATTGTCCCCATTTTTACTTGTTTCTAGAAGTTGGTATCAGAACAAGTATATTACTTTATAATATAGTTTTTAAAACAGGATTTGCATTTATATTTAAGTGAGCATAATGCTTCGGACAGCCACGTGGGAAAGCCCTGAACCCATTAAAAAGAGGTTTCCGTTGCTTAAGATAGTTCTACAGCAAAGTCCAGGGGTACATTAATTATGCATTTCTCTGCTAACTGCACCAGAAGATTGACATTGTAGCTCTGTGAGGAAAGAAAAGGGCCTTTGAAATCCTGTGGAGAAATTCTGTTCTGTCTTGTAGGGTTTCTGTGAGTTAGAATTCGGTTTGATGGTAACAGATTGGTTTTCATTTTTTGTGAAATATTTTCAGTCAACTGAAAGAAAAATAAGTCTCTTTGTTTTGTCCTCACTGCATATACTGGCAGTTGTGTGTACCACAAAGCAAGAAGCGAAGGGGACTGAGCCACTGAATTAACACTCCAGACATAGGGTATTTATCCCCATTCATATGACTATTAACTGCTAGATCCAGGCTTCAAACACCTGTTTATGTGACCTGAAGCCCTTTGATTTTTCTAATGCACAATGTAACAAAGCTCAAGTAAAAGTTAATTGATCAAGTGATGGTTATTGAGAACCTACTTAAATTCATGCTTCTATAGACATGTTTATATATAAAATCAGTGGCTTATAAGAACAAAAATTGACTGACTCATGGTTCTGGCAGCTGAAATCCAGATATTGGATTTCAATATCCAGAAATCTATGTTGACACCTTCTAGGGAGAACTTGTTCATGCTGCTGTCTTTGTTACTGGGGACAGCTGTATAAACTCATGGGAAGCAGAGAAGAAGGAAGGAAAAAAATGGATGTTGTTGTTATATGCCGTCAAATCACTTATGACTGATAGCAACCCTATGTACACCTCTGAACCCTGCTCAATCCTGAGCCAATCTTATTGTCTCTGACACACCTACCCTCATAACCCCAGACCCTGAGTCAATTGATCTCATCGAGGGTCTTCCTCTCTTGCACTGTCCCTCCACACTCTCAAGCAAGTTGTCCCTCTCCAAGGACTGGTCCCTCCTTGCAACACATCCAAAGTATGTGAGATGAAACTTCAGTACCCTTGCCTCTAAGCAGACTGGTTTCACACTCTCCAGGACAAACTTGTTTGTTCTCCTAGTGGTCTATGGTATATCTGGTACTCTTCTCCAGCACCACAGCTCAAAGGCATCAGTTCTCCTTTGGTCTTTGTTTTCAAGAAGCCTCCATGCTAATCAGGAAGAGAAAGGACATTAGTACAGGTTGTTATAAGTTGCCATTACATCAACAGTAGCTCATATTGATCCTATATACAACAAACCCCCTCTCAGTCCTGCACCAGCCTCACAATGTCTACTGTGCTTAAGCCCATTGTTGCAGTCACTGTATCAATCCATTTTATTTAGGATTTTTCTCTTCTTTATTGACCCTCTGCTTTTCCAAGCCTGATGGCCTTCTTTAATGCGTGCCCTCTCTCAATAACATGACAGAATATGTGAGACCAAATCTTGCTTCTGAGGAACACTTTAGCTGCACTTCTCCGTAGACAGATATATTTCTTTGGCAGCCTATATATATCCAGTATAGGCAGTCCTATACAAAACCAGAAAGGAGATTAGATCAGCTAATGTTTAGGACTCAAGAGAAAGGAAGTAATTTTCAGCACCATTGGCCTAGGCTTGGCAAGAAGGTGATATTTCAGCAAGCGTGTGAGGGATTGATGGGAGGGTTCTTAGTGGTGGGACGAAGGAAGAGGACAAAGTCTAGAAAGCTCTATTGGTTGAAAACTCATTTCCCTTAGGTAATGAATAAAATAGAACAACTTGGAGGAAGTTTTTGTTCTGATTTTTTTCCTTTTACAGTCTCCTTTCGAGATCTCTTTCCAGGTAGGTTTATCTCCCTACCTCACTCAGAAAGGTATTATACTCTTCCAGAGATAATGGAACTTTGAGTTAATATTTGCCATTAGTATTTCTAGAGAGCTCTGGTGGCCTAGTGGCAAGAAGTTGTGCTACAGTCCCTAACACACATGGTTTTGAGGCCACCAGATGCTCCGTGGGAGGAGGATGGCCTATTTCCTCTAGTGAGATTAACTGCCTCTGAAAACCCACCAGAAGGTCAGCTATGGGTTGGTTCTGGTATACAACAATAACAGTATTATTTCTATAGGATAAGAATAGTGTAATTCTTGATCTTAATCTCATTATGATATGGGAAATTAGTTTACTTGGTGTCTTTTACAGCATTTTTGGTAAAGAGCAGGAAAGGTTTAAACTGTTCAAATCCACCAGCTGCTCTGAGGAAGAAAGATGGGCAGTCTCCTCTTCTGGGATTTATAGCCTCTGAAAACCCAGTAGAGGATCAGCTGTGAGTCAGTTCCAACTCCATGGCAGTGAGTTGAGTTGCTATTTATAATAGTATTATCCCTTATAACTTCCATTTTTTTAAAAAAACAGTATTTCCTCAAGTGAATATATGCTTTTGCATGAAAATCCCACTAATTTAGTCCTTACTTCCTTGGATTTGTGATAATTCTTTGGGCTCCCCTAAAGTCCTTTAATGTATGTAGAAAAGCAAATTAATGGTGTAAACAAAATTATTGGGAGCTCACACTTAAGGAAACAAGACTTTTCAAGTACTTTGGTAGCATTCATTTACATAAATACCCTACATGTTAATTACAGTTGAGAATTATCTATTCATTAAAGCAAGTTGACTGGCTCCCTACTTGGCAGAAGCTTTGCTAGTTTTGACAGATGCCTAAAAGTGGTAGAAATTGTGGTTCTCTGTACATATACTAGGCTTCTGATTTTGCAACTGATTTCCTTAGTTTACTACAATGAAAACATTTCTTCTTTTTAGACAGTGGAAGTTGGAACATTTGTGCTACAAATCAGGAGAGCTTATCACAGAAACAGGTTACATGGATCAGGTATATTTTAATTTTGTTGGCAGACCTTTCTAAAATATTCTTAACTTGTTCTCCCTCTCCCCCACCACCTCATGGTCTACTTTATCTTGATTAATGTGTGTTCTTTTTACCTTTGGCAGATAATAGAATATCTTTACCCTTGTTTAATTATTACACCTCTGGACTGCTTCTGGGAAGGAGCAAAGTTACAGTCTGGGACAGCTTATCTATTGTAAGTGTATGATTGGGTTTTTCCAGGACAGAATGTTTTTGATGTTATTTTGCCTTTATTCTCTTCTAGTTTTGAATAAGAAATGAAAACATTGAATTTCTATGCAGTTTTTGGATGAATGGTGGGGGGAAGGGGACATAAGCAGAATGTTTTTCTTCTTTTAAAAAAGTTCATTACATTTCATTTACTTTACCAACCTATTTATATGCAAATGAATGCAAATCATCATGGAGCATGTGTGTTTTTAAATGTTTACAATTTTGTAAAACAGCCACTTAATGTGGGGTTAGTTTTAAAGATGAGAATTCCTCTCCAGGAAGATGGGATAAGTAAAGAATTCAAGTTAAAGTTGAGGATGTTTCTGTGAAGTAAAATCCCACCCTTCCTCTGGACCACATTAGTAACTTTGATGGGGGAAGTCCACTATCTTGGAAGGCTATAGTTGGGGATGCTTCACAATGTAACAATTGAATATTAGATATACTGCATCATTTAAAGAGTAATTGTTAATCAGTGTAGACGTTTTCTGTTAATTATGCAAGAGTTGGTGCTTGGGTTATTGTCTGTACCCTGGTTTGTGAATATCTGCAAAAGCAATTTGCAGTGGCCACAGCCTGACCTTCAGTGTACAGTTTAAGATGGGAAATAAGGAGGTTTGTGTTTTCTGGTTGGAAGAGTCTGAATAATGACTTCAGCCTGGTTAAGCAGCTACAGTGTGGTTTGAACCACATAAGAGGCAGCCAAAAGCCTTTCTGGTCTGTCAACAGCACAGATGCTGAAGTGAGTGTCGGGGACAGGGCCTTCATGGTGCTGACTGCAAGGGACTGCCTGCTTGTTTGCCAGGCTGTCAGAGGAAGCTCCTAAGTATGGACTTATTATTATTAAACATTAAATGTTGTGATTGATGGCATTTAGAAAGAATTTATTTGCCTAGCAGGTGCTAATTTGACACTTTTTAAAAAAAAATTTGTTTTCTTTTTCAATTTAGGATCTCAGTCTTCTGCTTAGAAGCACGATTGACCAACTTTGGATTTAGTTATTTAAGGAAAGAATAGTAACAACAAATAAGTACAAACAAAGATTTTTTAATTTCTTCCATTTATAAGCTGCCATCTTTGTTCAAGAGTATGTTTTTCCTAGTAGGGTTGCGGACAGATAATTATTGCAAAGAGTGTTTCTTTTTTTATGCCAGGATCCCAGAATTGCATCTTTACAAAAAAGCTTTGCATAGTGAATATGCATGTACAAACTTACATTTTCCTAAGGGTTAGAAAATGGCTTTTCATTGTTTAGTCTCCTAATTTCTTTTGCAGAGGTAAGCCTCCTTTGCGGTGGACAAACTTTGACCCTTTGGAATTCCTAGAAGAGTTAAAGAAAATAAACTACCAAGTGGACAGCTGGGAGGAAATGCTGAATAAGGCTGAAGTTGGCCATGGTTACATGGACCGTCCCTGCCTCAATCCGGCGGATCCAGACTGCCCCATCACTGCTCCCAACAAAAATGCAACCCATGTAAGCACGGTCACTGATTCTTTTCAGAAGAGCCAGAGACAAAAAACCTTCTTTCCCTTAAATCTGTTTTCACTCTTTATCATTTTAATTTACAAAAATCTGTTCTCACCAATATTCTGTATATGGAGTTCAGTTTATTTCTAGAATTATGTTTTGCTGCAAGATATGCCATACTCTCTTCATTAGGCTTGTTATTAATGTTCTCTCTGTAATAAGCCCTTAATGTACTGGATTTTAACAAGGCATGTGACCTGCCTACTAATTCCTGTCAATTATGTGGCTGTCTTTTTATTTTAGCCTCTTGATATGGCCCTTGTTTTGAGCGGTGGCTGTCATGGATTATCCAGAAAGTATATGCACTGGCAGGAAGAGCTGATCGTGGGCGGCACTGTCAGGAATAGCACGGGAAGGCTGGTCAGGTAATCCAACACAGAGTCAGGTCTGAGCTGCCTCCTTTTCCTCCTTTTCTTCCTTTTCCTCGAAACCACTTCTTTCTGACATCTGCAAGTATGTTTGCATTAATACTTCAGGGTTATCCTTGCTAGCCATTAGGTGTAGTAGAAAATTAGGAGACTAGATCAATTTAGAAAAGCACTTTTTGGAGAGTTTTTCAAGGGTGGATTTGTACATTTCAAAAAGATTATAGTTACTAACCAGAATTTACAGAGAGTTCTCATGGCTGAGTGGTAAGATAGTACACTACAATCTCAAAGATTCATGGATCAGATCTACCATCTGCTCTGTGTAAGAAGGACGGGGAGTCTCCTCTTGGGCAATTTAAGCTTCTGAAAACACGCCGGAGGGTCAGCTGTTAGTTGGTTCTGACTCAATGGGACACAACAACCAAAATTTAGAAGATAAGCCCAATATTTAGAAAATCATGATGGATATAAAGCAACCTGAATGCCAAGTAGACAAGAGACTTTGGTCATAGCATGACTGGTAGAGGTCAGTTATGTGTGCTAAGCACAGACAAGGAGTTCTGCTGGCATAGTCTGTACTAGTCTGCAGTGCGTTGCACTGCTAACCCAAAGGACTAGTCTCTGCTGGTTTGAATCCACCACTTATTCTGGGGGAGAAGGTGGGCAGTCTCCTTCCATGTAATTTACAGCCTCCTAAAACACACTGGAGGGTTAGTAATGATTCGAACCCAACTCACTCTTGAGTGAGTGAAGCATAGTCACCTACGAGAGAGGGAAAGACCAAGAACTAACTGTTGATCAGGAATCATATGCTTACAGTCTCAGGTGTTTAGCTTGGGAACACAGTCATCTGGGATTTCTATACAAGCGGCCATGGATTGCTGAGACCAGTCTATCTAGTCATATTACCTACTTCTTTACTCTTCCTGTTTCACTGAATTTAAATTGAGAAAGGAAGTTGCCTGTTAATTTAATTTTGGGGTCTTATCTGTAAATGGTTTGTAAGGTTACATCTTTAATAATGGAACATCAGGCTATTAAGTAAAATCACCATCCAGGTCCTCTTTTATGGAAACATGAGCTAAAATATAAAAAAAAATGTCTTTGAATGAGTTGGGGGTGGGAGAGTGTACACTCATTTGGAACTTTTTTCCAAAGTACAAAGTGCTTCCTGGGAATGTTTATGCTCTGCCTTTCTGCCCTCTCCAATCTTTTCCTAGTGCCCATGCCTTGCAGACTATGTTTCAGTTAATGACACCCAAGCAGATGTATGAGCACTTCAAGGGGTATGAATATGTCTCCCACATTAACTGGAACGAGGAGAAAGCAGCAGCTATTCTGGAAGCCTGGCAGAGGACGTACGTGGAGGTGAGCCCTGAACACCTTCAATTCAAGCACAGATTCTTACTACTTACTAAATACTACATGTTTACTTTTATAATGTTAGAGTTTCTTTTCAAAATAAGTAATGCTGAGAACTTGATGGGATGATTTTTCTTTCCTTTCTTTAATATTTATACTCTTAGAATAATATTTATGTTGTGAAAGTCTGTCTAGGAGACATTAATTTGGATTGGGTTACCGTAAAACACTTCCGTTGGACAGTAGTGACTTTAAGAGCGAAGGCATTGTGGTACCAGGCTAATAAGGTGGTACCAGGCTGATAAGCAAAGGTTTCTGGAAAACATTTGCAAGGCATGGAATCTGTTCCTGGCCACAGGCCTCTGAGTGGGTCATGTGATAGGGCTGCCCTTTGTTTCCCGATAGTGACCTCCACTGAGCTTCATGTGACCTTTTTTAAAAGATCCAGCAAGTGAAAGGGGGGAGTGAATTGTTAAGATCAGGGGAACAGCAAATAACCCTTGCATTTTGGAGAGTAGAATGGTGGCCTCAGATATTTATTTGAGTAAATGAAGCCCTTTGAGGGAACCACATTCTCAGCTCTCCACCACATTTTCCTTCCATTAACTACAGACTTCATTGTCCTCGGTCCAGGTCATTTAATGCTAGTACAAGTTAATCCCTTCTACCTCTAAACACTTTTTTTTTAGTTTATCACAGTCAAATGGAGGTTGGGAAGTCTTCACTAGAGGTCTGTGCTCATCAAACCTCCTTCGTTTTCACAATGTTGTGGCCACAGGTGGTTCATCAAAGCGTCACTCAGAACTCCACTCAGAAGGTGCTTTCTTTCACAACTACCACCTTGGACGACATCCTCAAATCCTTCTCTGATGTCAGTGTCATCCGAGTGGCCAGTGGCTACTTACTAATGGTAACAGTCCTTATTCTGCTCCTGGGGTCATGTATTTTGTTTCCCGGTTTTGAATTTTTTTTTTTGAAGATTATATCCTCCTGTGACTGCTCTGCTTTTTAACTGCTCTTAACCTACACTTGGCATTTGAGACAGAGAAAAAGCTTTTAGACCCTGTCAGCTTCATAATGGTTTCAAAAGTGGTCTTTAAAGCCTTGGTTCCCATTTGTGATTTGTCTGCCACTTTGTGTGATGTGTAAATGTAATTTTTGTTGTGGGATTTGATGAGTTCTACTTTCAACTTGGGGTGGTGGGTGGGTGAAAACATTAGAATACTGACACATTCTAATGTTTGGCCTTTGTTTTATGTTTCCTCTCAACCTTCCTTCTCTTCTCCCCTTCCCCTTCATTCCCACTTGCCCCAACCCACCCATTGTTCTGCTTGCAGCTTGCCTATGCCTGTTTAACCATGCTGCGCTGGGACTGCTCCAAGTCCCAGGGTGCCGTGGGGCTGGCTGGCGTCCTGTTGGTCGCACTGTCAGTGGCTGCAGGATTGGGCCTTTGCTCATTGATCGGGATTTCCTTTAATGCTGCGACAACTCAGGTACTAAAGGAGCTGTTCCTTCACTCTTTATTTACCAGTCCCCTTTTCCAGGGCTCAGTCTGACCAGCTTCATGTGTCGCCACCACACCTAAAGGGCTTTCAGCATTATTTGATTAGACATGCAGTCTGTGATGGGCCATTAAGACAGTTGGACTGTGAAAGGCTTGTTGATTAGCAGAGATGCTTGACTCCTATCTGGAGCAGCTGGCTTCGTTAATTGAAGGTTTATGGCACAGACTGTGAGAGGTTTCTCGTTCACTGGATTTCATATAGCCCAAGAGTTTGCTTTTTAAAAAATATTTATTTACTTTGGTTGTTTTTATAAGTTTGCTAGTCTATAAGTTACATATGGCCCAGGGACTATGCCCACTGCACTAGATGAGTTAAGATTCTTTCTCATCAGTTAACTTTTAAAATTGTAACCATAGGTAGAAAAATGTGTAAGCCTTTCTATAAACTGGAACTAATGAACTTTGTGGATGTAAATTATTGAATGAAATTATGTTGTTCACCATGAATTAATTTAGATGTCCTGTGGGTGGCTTATTTGGTATACAGGTGTTTGTAATAGGCTGATAACAGCTTTTGAATTAATGGAACTGTGTGTTGCTGGTCTGATGTGACACTCCCTGTTTGGCTTTTAGGTTTTACCATTTCTTGCTCTTGGTGTTGGCGTGGATGATGTTTTTCTCCTGGCACATGCGTTTAGTGAAACAGGACAGAATAAAAGAATCCCTTTTGAGGTAAAAGGAAAATGAAAGAAACCTTTTGAGATTGCAAAGCTCCCTGGTTCTTTTTGGCTTTATTTTCCACAGTGGGATCCTATGTCCAATGATACTTTATTGACTTAAAGTGCCCTTGAGAGTAAACTAAAAGAGTCTAAGGTATTTGCTGTGACTGGTACCTAGAGCATAACAGTTTGGGGTGGTGGTAGGAATATAGGAGTCCTTGGGTGGTGCATATGGTTAATCATCGGAGTTTGGGAGTTCAAGTCCATCCTGAGGTTGCCTCAAAAGGAATGACCTCATGATGTACTTTCAGAACATGACTGTGCCGTGGAGCTTCTCCTCTTAGTCTCATAAGTCGCACATGACAGTTTTCTCTTTGGATGGTGATAATCTTTAAGAGCACATGATTGTATAGAAATACTAAACATTTTTGTCATTTAGTAATTTTGGAAGGTTAGAAAAATTCTTTCTTGCCCTCTAACATCACTTTAAGATACCAGTTGCATTATTTATGACATTTTTCATCATCTGTGGAGACCTTGCCCTGTTCAACACTAAGAACTGTGGTTTCTTTCCTTAGGACAGGACCGGGGAGTGTCTTAAGCGCACAGGGGCCAGTGTGGCGCTCACTTCCATCAGCAATGTCACAGCCTTCTTCATGGCAGCCTTGATCCCCATCCCTGCTCTGCGGGCATTCTCCCTTCAGGTCAGTCTCCAGGAGCTAAATCTGAAGTGACAGAGTGCTATCCTCATGTGATCACTTTTTGCCGTAGGTGCTGACCTCACTGGCATTTGTGATCGATCTGTAGGACATTGATTGGCTGATTTCCGAGAGTAGATGACTAAGCCTTTCTGCTACTATGACTTGTTATTCTTGGTGATCCTGCTGTTTTTTTAAATGCTAGTGACATAGCATCATAGCAATATGCAAGCCACTGCAGTGTGACAAACTTGACAATTGGTAATGGGTTTATAATTTCCCTTAAACTAAAATGATACGAGGGCCACTCCATTTGGAAAGTCAACAGACTCCTACTCTGGTTGGCCTTGAATCCTCTGAATTCTTAGACAGTGCAGCCAGTGTTCTAGTTGCCACCTGCTTCTAAACACCTGGACCCAAACATAAGACACGTTTTCTCGTTTTCCACAGAGCATCCCCAACACAAAGTATCTGAAGGTAGCATACTTTCTGAAGAGGCCACATAGAGCCTCTCAGTAGCTGACCATGCCAGTGGTTTTGCACCCTTAGGTACTCCATTGTGAAAATCTGGGGCATCCTGAAACTGGGGTACAGTAGAGGAGGAGGGCTTTTTGACCCATTTGTAGCCTAGTCTTTCTAATCCTGATGTGTTTCAGAATTGTCTTATAAAGGTTGTTGCTAAAGTTCTTGATTAAACAGCTGTCATGGAGCTTTTGAAAGAAAAGTGAAAGAAACAATATGGTATATAAATCTTGAAATGGTTAGATGTATCTAGGAAACTGTTTTAGTGTTGACTTTTTAAGCTTACATTCATCCAGCGTATTCATGTTGCTTCACTGTCTTTAATCACCAAAAGAAGTGATTACATATAGGAAGGAGTTAGGAAGAGAAATTGGCAAATCATGAGTCAGCTTTCTAGTAAACATTTTATTGTTTCTAAATTGTCTTATTTATTATATAAGAGGAACGTTTCAATAATGTATTTGCATTTTCTTACTGGTCATGGCCTAGATACCTCTAAGTTACTCTTTCTGTGTTTGATATGTTATTGTGTACCTTCAAGTTGGAATCAACCCATAACTGACCCTCCACCTGGTATTCAGAGGCAGTAAATTGCACTGGAGGTGATTGCCCATCCTTTTCCTGCCGAGCTGCTGGAGGATTCAAAACATATTCCTTTGTATTGATAGCACACCTCCTTATCACAAAGCCACCAGAGCTCTTTGATAAGCTAGATTTCACTATTTTGTTTAAGGTAATTATGTCATGAAAAAAAATCATTGCTGATTGCTGGGACCACTAGACACTCCTCCAGAAATTACTTTTAAAAGGTTTCTGTTTATTAGGAACATATTTGATATTTCATAGACTTATTTCTTTGGAGCTCTGTAGCATTGTTATTTATATGTTGTGCTGCTCACCGAAAGGTCAGCAATTCCAGTCTACCAGCAGCTCTGTGGGAGAAAGGTGGAAAAGTCTCCCTGGAAAGATGGATGGTTTCTAAAACCTGATGGAAGGTGAGTCCAGCTCATGTGTTTTTATGTATGTAATAAATACATGAGTAGGAATCAATCAAACTTATTACATATATTAATTTATTTCAGATTTTATATTGGTATGTGAGCAAGTAGTAAGTGAATAAATTCATAAAGTTAAGGGAACAAAAACCACCATCAAAGATAAGTACTTTTATTGCTATGACTAAAATTTAGACGACCTTTTTTGCACAAGCATGCATTTGGTTAGCACTTTTTTATACTTTGTTTACTATGTAGCAGGTCTTATTAATGAACTATTTTACTTTTTTGCTAGTCAAACCTTCTCCTGTCTTTCCCCCTTCATTTCCTGCTTGCCTTTCCCCCCTCTCTTTATTTCATCTTATAGTGCTGAAAGAAGTCTAAGCTGCACTGAATGCACTGACAAGAAGGAAGGCCCAGGAATGGGTGGGATAGCAAGTGTGGTATTTTGGGATGCAGACACAAACCTGGATATGCCCACTCATCTCTGCCAACAAATATGGAAGACAGCTACCTGGACAGCTGACTTTGAGAGATTCATATTTGTTCCCATTTAAAACAAAAGGGATTCAGCAGAATATAGAAATTATCCAACAGTGTCATTATTACCACATGCAAATAAAATCTTACTGAAGGTTATTTTTAAAACCACCAGAATAATACATCAACAGGTGACTTCCAGAAACTTCAAGTTGAGGGGTCTTCCTCTCCGTCACCATCCCTCCGTATTTCCAAACATGATGTCCCTTTCCAAGGAAAAACTTCTCCTAGTAACATGCCCAAAATATGTAACATGATGAAGCTTTATCATGCTTCCCTCTAAGTAGCACTTCAGAAGAGGCTGTGGAACAAGGGATATCGTTGCTCATGCCAGATGGATTTTGACTGAAAGCAGAGAATTAAAAAGAGGTTTTCTTTTGTTTTATTAACTACTTCAAGGTAGTTGGGTGGATCATAACAAATTATGGACAATATTGAGAATAGTAGAAATTTCAAAATACTTAATAGTGCTTAATCAAGAATAATGAAAATCCCAGAACACTTAATAATTCTTAGGTGAAACCGGTACATGCACTAAGATGCAGTTGTCTGAACAGAATGAAGACACTGTATGATTTAAAATCAGGAAATGTGTGCAGGTCTTCTATTCACTCTATATTCTGAGCAAATAATTTGAGAAGCTGAGCCATATAAGGAAGAATGTGGTGTCAGAATTGGAGGAATACTTAACAAACTGCAGTATGCAGATGACACAACCTTGTTGTAGAAAGTTAAGAAGGCTTGAAGTGCTACTGTAGAATATCTCATACAGTCTACATTATGGGTTACATCTCAACATCAAGAAAGAGAAAAATCTCTCCACCACTGGAGCAGTAGGCAACATTGTTATTTCATTTTACTTGGATCCACTATAAACACTCATGACAAAAACAGGCAAGAATTCAAAAGACACAGGGAAATCTGTCAGGGATCTCTGCACAGTTCTAAAGAGCAAGGATGTCATATTAAAGGCATTGGCATGATCCAAGCCATAGTCTTTTCATTTGCTTCCTATGCATCTGAAAGTTGCGAAGTGAGTAAGGATGACCAAAGAAGTATCCATGCCTTTTGAGTTGTGTAGTTGGAGAAGAGTATTGAATATACAACAGACTACCAAAAGAACTAACTTATCTTCTTGAAGAAGTATGTCAAGAGTGTCCCTCAGAGGCAACGGCATTGAAATGTTATCTCTCTTACTTTGGGCATGTTTCAGACCTTGGAAGAGAGACATCATGCTGGGAAAGCATATGAAAGGAAAACCCTCAAGAAGTTGACTTGACATAGTGACAGCAGTGAGCTTGAGCAAGACAGAGATCTTGAGAATGGCACAGGATAGGGCAAGGGCTCAGATTTGTTGTTCATAGGATCGCTGTGGTAGTAATTAGTTTTATGGCACTTAACAACACTAGCAGCACTCTGGCTGAGTATCTGTCCAAAAAAAAGAAAAGTGACTAAAAAGAGAAAAGACCAAGGATTTTTTCTTTTTTTCATACCCATCAGAAAGTTTCTACGGTTCTCTTATATTCATTCATTGACAGTCATTGTCAAGGTCAAGTTCGAGTATCTTCGAATCTGGAGGCTTCATCTTACAGCACTATGTTTTGTATAATGTTCTTACAGCCACAGAGCTTTTATAAATTACAGGCGTAAATGAACATGTTGCCTCTTTTGAATGATTAGGAGTTTTCAAGGTGGATTAAGAAAATAAAGGTTAGGTACTTTGGAGTTGGAGACTCCTTGATTATTGTGGTTTGCAGGGAATTAATAACTGAAGGCTTCTTACCAAAACTTAAGCCCTTTGTTTTGATTTTGTTGTTAGGTGAGTTGAGTACAAATCAGAGCAACCCTTTGAACAACATATCTGAGCCATGTCCAGTTTTTCTGCCTGCCGTCCTCACAATCTCTGACACTGTCAAGCCCATTGCTTCAGTCACTGTGTCAGTTCACCTGGTTGAGGGGTCTTCCTCTCCTTTGCCATCCCTCCATCTTTCTAAGCATGATGTCCCTTTCCAAGGAAAAACTTATCCTTGTAACGTGCCCAAAGTATATGATATATGATGAAGCTTTATCATCTTTGCCTCCAAGTAGCACTCTAGCTGCACCTTCTCTAAGACATATCTGTTCTTTTGGCAGTCCATAAGATATTCACTGGTTCAAATGCATCAGTTCTTTTATCGTCCTGAGTCATTGTCCAGCTCTCAAATGCATAGCAAGTGACTGAAAAGACCATGACCTGAATCACGTACACCTTAGTCCTCTAACTGTTATCAGTGCTCCTTAGTAATTTGAAGAGGTTCCTGAGTACAGACTTGCCCAAAGTAGTGTATCTCCTGGTGTCTGGACTGCTTGGTATCAAGTGTATTGAGTGTGGATCTAAGTAAGAAGAAGTTACTGACAATTTCACTCTTTTTTCTATCAATTTTGGTGTTGCTGATCAATCAGTCTGGTGGCGAGGCTTGATTCTTTTTACATATCCTTGTCTTTTTTTCCTCTCTGAGACATTTACCTTCTCTCTGAGACATTTACTTTATTTAAAAAATTTTATAAGCAGTGCTTTGTAAAACCTTGTAAGAGTTTTGTATTTTTTTTTCCTCTTGTTCGCTTAGCACTTAGATGTTAGTTTTCTGTTGCTTTTTCCTTTCCATGTTGTTCAGAATGGGAGAGCCAATCTGTTCTACTGCCTTCTATTGACTTTCTCCGAATAACAACCCAATTTTGTTGTTTTTATTAACTTAGTATACTTGTCAAAGCACAATAGTATCTCATCCATGTTTATTCTAAGTTATGGAATGACTTTTGAGTCTGTTCTTGTTTGTTCTATGTACTAACACTCAGGAATTTCTTTCCTGCTAACTCCCCTCAGTCTGTTATAGTCTATGCTGCACAAAGCAGGCTTCTCCAGAGACTTCTTGGAATGTGCCTGTTAAACTCCTCAGGGAACCTGAGGTTTGACATTTTATTTCATATTTTATAGGTGATATTTTGATACACTCAGTACATTTTATATACAGAGTGTCTAAGTTGTAAATCAGAGCCCTGTGAATGCTTAGAAATGTTCTGAAAGGAAAATGCTTCATTTTGTTTTAAATTAAAATAGTTTAAGTTCTCTGTTGTGCCTTTGTAGATTTGGCTTGGTTTAGCAAGATGGTTTAGTTCCAATGTTTGTAACATAAGAGGTTGTGGAATTATTAGAGATGGAGAATTATAGTGTTGAACTCTGGTAGTGCTTTTCTGCTAATCAGAAGGTCAGTATTTTGAACTCACCAATAGTTACATGGAAGTAAAGACTTGGGATCTCCTTGTCAGACTACAGCCCAGGGAGCCCGTGAAGCAGCTGTTCTCTGCCTGGGAGGGTCACTTTGAGTTAGAATCAATGTCATATAAATCCAGACCAGTGATTTCTTAATGATGGGATTATGGGAAATCCAACATTTTCAGGATTAAACACTAATAGGAAAGGGAAAGACATAGGTTTAAAAACATCTTTGTTTTCAAAGAAAAGCTCTGATTAAAAATAATTGTATTGGGACCCTAAATTTCCTATTTTTCCCCCCCTCCTAGGCAGCTATTGTTGTGGTATTCAATTTCGCTATGGTTCTGCTCATTTTTCCTGCAATTCTCAGCATGGATTTGTATCGACGTGAGGAGAGGAGATTGGATATTTTCTGCTGTTTCACAAGGTGTGGTATCAGGCTTTTGTTGGTTAGTGGCGGTGCTCAGGGGCTGCTTTCTATCTATAGGCTTAGAAAGGAATATATAGAAATATATAGTATATAGGCTTAAAAAGGAGTAACAGACTTTGTTTTAGTGTCATGGGAGTAGGGAAAATACTAGACTGAAAATTCTGGAGAATACTAGAATCTCCTTATTATACTAATCTCTTTATACTAGAATCTCCTGCCTCTCAGTTGACAATCTCATAATTCTTGCAATCTGATATACATTTCCCCCCACATTGTGAATCAGTATTGCTGACTATTGGGAATATGTCACATCTCTTTGAATTAAGGGAGAAAAAAAATCACCAGCCTAGAAAAAAAAGATACATGTTGGGTATAATTTTCAGGAATTGGGCTTTGAAGGACTTAAGAACATGTATCTTGCTTTTGTTCAAAAAACTTGGAAGTACTCATGTCCAGGTCCAGATAAACCAGGTGGTGTTTTTTGTGGTCAGGGGTGGTGGAGTATTTTTAGTTTTGTGGGTTTTTTTCCCCCCTAAGCCACAAATATGGAAAATGGATTAAGAGATGGTGGAAAAATTAAAAGTACCATTCTCCTGTTTTAATATAATAATTGTAATAATGCTCTTGCTTTTTTAGCCCCTGTGTCAACCGAGTGATTCAAGTAGAGCCTCAGGCCTACACAGAACCTCAAGGTCATACTCGCTACAGCCCCCCGCCACCGTACAGCAGTCACAACTTTGCCCATGAAACACACATCACTATGCAGTCCACAGTCCAGCTCCGTACAGAGTACGACCCACACACACAGGTGTACTACACCACCGCGGAGCCACGCTCTGAGATCTCCGTGCAGCCTGTTGTCATGACCCAGGACACCCTCAGCTGCCAGAGCCCCGAGAGTGCCAGCTCAACAAGGGACTTGCTGTCCCAGTTCTCAGACCCCAGCCTCCACTGCCTTGAGCCCCCCTGTACCAAGTGGACACTCTCCTCCTTTGCTGAGAAGCACTATGCTCCTTTCCTCTTGAAACCCAAAGCCAAGGTAACTACCAAAACAAAGACACTCATGATAAAATTAAAAAAAAAAAAAAAACAACAAACACAAAACCCACAGAACAGGACTTTATAGAATTCAATGGCTTTTTACTTTTCTTCCTTAAAAATAAATAAATAAATAATTCATTAAAACACGATAGATTTCAGGACACCAAAATGGTCATTCTATTCAGACCATTGGACTACTTAAATGAGCTCATCTAAAGAAATGAGTCTCTAACAATTGTTTCTATAAATTTGCACCAGTTCCTTCCATTTTTAGTGTCTTAGTTTTTCAGAGCTTGTTTAAAAATGTAGTTACTCTATTTTTATTTTCCTTCTGGACAAGCAAGCTATATGTACTGAACCAGAAATAATTTGATAGAAAGTGAAGTATAAGCAAAACAGCTTGTCTTTGTTGAGGAAGTGAATACTATCCTTCAGATCTGACCTTGTGTTTTATTCTTTTTTTTCCCCCCCTTGTGTTTTATTCTTTTGCAGGTTGTGGTGATCTTCCTTTTTTTGGGTTTACTGTGTATCAGCCTTTATGGGACCACTCGAGTGAGAGATGGGCTGGATCTTACAGATATTGTGCCCCGCGAAACCAGAGAATATGACTTCATTGCTGCACAGTTCAAATACTTTTCTTTCTACAACATGTATATCGTTACCCAGAAAGCTGACTACCCAAACATCCAGCACTTACTTTATGACCTTCACAAAAGTTTTAGTAATGTGAAGTATGTCATGTTGGAAGAAAATAAACAGCTTCCCAAAATGTGGCTGCATTACTTCAGAGACTGGCTCCAAGGTAAGGTGCAAAGGGGTCTTAACATCCTTTACACTGGAACATTGCTGGTCCAGCTTTTGTTTGCTCAGTGTCCACAGACTGCCTTTATTTACTTTCTTAGGCACAGTGGAGCTTTGATATCTTGACTTCTAAATGCTGCTTTCTAGCCATCTATGCCCTAAACCTGGCTGCTTTCATTTCTAAAATGACAAATAACTCTAAGTGACTATGGAAATGCATGTTACAAGAAACTGAGCCTCGTGCTTCTGATGTGCTATTTTATAATTCAAGTGTGGCTTCCAGTGTCAGAGGGTTGATGGAATGTCTATGCTAATTTGCTCCTAAATTATTAATTCCTACATTAGTAGATTTTTAGATTGTTGGTGGATATAATTTAAAATGCTATTTTAAGCCATTTTTTCATTTGTTGTATGGACCTCTAAATGCTGAATCTCATTTCACATTCTTTTTGTTGTGTTCTCTTGAGTTGGAACCAACCCCATAGCTGACCCTCCAGCAGGTTTTCAGAGGCAGTCAATCGAATGGGGGGAGATTGCCCTGCCTTTTTCCATGGAGCAGCTAGTAGATTGAACCACATGCCTTAGGGATTGCAGCACAGCTTCTTACCACCGGGCCACCAGAGCTCCATTTCATGTTGTTTCATAAATAATCCAATTTTGCTTTAAAATGCCCCTCTTTTTTATTTTTTACTATTTACCTTGATCTTAAGAACATTTATAGAAAATATTAGTCAAATGGAAAGGGAAAAGTTTCAATTTGCTCTTTTAACTGTGAATGTATTTTCAGTGATTTTTGAGAACAGCTGTTCATTTATTCAGTGTTTTACCCATATAAAGTGGAGGGTCAAGATAATTATCCAAACAATTTAAGCAAAAATGCTTTTACTGAAATACCTGAATAATTTTGTCCTTAAAAAGGCTTTGGCTTAAGTTATCCAAATGATTGTCTTAATTTCCCACTTAGACTTGTTTAAACATAGATTTTAATGCCTTTTTTGTCAGTATTCAGCCACCAAATATCTGCGTGAGTTTGAATGAAATGATAAACAACTTGAGTTTGATTAAAAATTGTTCAAATCTGGTCTTGTGTACTAGAATTCTGTTTATACGTATAATATGGTCATAAGCTTAGCTGAAAGTTGCTTCAGATTTCATTTTATATAATAGTTTTGAAGCCATTGCTTTTTCAATAGTTGAGAGGTTCCTGGCTTTTTGGTTTTTCCCCATTGGCCAAAGATATCCAAGTAACTTCCCACCAATTACAAAAAGATCTCCTGTGCACTGCCAGCATTTGAGCAGAGGAGAGGGTTATTGTAGAATTTATTTCAGTGCCATTAGGTGCTCCTTTGGAGGAGCAATATGGCATGGTAGACAGAGCTTGGGAAGTAGGCAAAGAGGTGTTGTTGAACTCTAGGAAGTACAAAGGGTTAACATTCTTATGTTGTTGTTAAGTTCCATTGAGTCATAGCGACTCTATGAACGAAACACCTGAACACGTATAACTTTCAGCGTTAACATTCTTTAGCATTGTAAATTATCTTCCTGCTGCTAACCCTTTAAAGAGCTTAAGCAGTTGGACTTGATGAGATTCTTTTTAAGAGCTATTTTTTCATTAATTGGTTACTAAAAGAATAGCACCAAACTTAACCAGGTTTGATCCTTTACTTTTACATTACCCAGGCAAGGGCTACAGCTGGCCTTGGAATTCCCCATCTTACTATTTGATATTCAGTGGAGCAGTTTGCAAAGACTGACCAAAAACTAGCAATGTTCCCTGTCCGCACTCTTTCTAGGCCTGTTGATTAGTTGATTTGGTCTTTGAACGTTTTCTCTGAGGAGACAAGTATCCTTATATCAGCTTTCTTCCATACTTTTTTGGGGGGTGGGAATGATAAGGGGGGCCTGTTGGGCCAGAGAAGTCTTTAATGACACACTCATTGGTTTTAAATGGAATTACTATCCACAACAATGTTTGTTTTTACCTTAACTTAGAAAAATATATAATGAGGGTGTGGTGTCAAAGGTTTATAAATGTCTTTCCTAGCCATTGATTAATGGTTTATTTTGTGATGAAATAGTACTATATTGAGAAGATAGGAGTAGGGTAGGATACATGTCCCACCCTACAAGAGGCCTATTTTTATAGCTCATGAGAGCTCAATGCCAGCTCTCTTTGGGATGTTTGCTTTCCTGGAACACAGTGTCAAGCTGTGCCTACCCTGTTGCTCACCAGTCTCTGCAGTACAGGTCTGCATCATTCACATCACGTGAGGCATTTCCCTGATGGGTCTGAGTCTCTGTGAGACTTTCTAGCACACCACCAAACCCAAGGAACATAGAGGAGTAAGGGAACTGAACAAAAAAAGGCAACAGTTGCTGTAAAAAATCATGGAGTGGTACAGCAGATCAGACATTTGGGATATAGTTGGCGTCCTCCTTTTTGTAACTAGTCTGCTACTAATTTCAGCAGAATGCATTATGAAAGCAGTTGATGCTGAGTGGTAGAATTCACTGCAGAATTTTACTGTAACATGTGGCTTTGGTGGAAAGTGGGTATCAAGAAACTGAGAAACCTTTGGTCTCTGGATGGGATAAGGAATATCCTTGAGTGAATACAGTTGATTATATTGCATTTAGTTGCCCAAGGCAAAAATTAACTCATGAGATATAAAGTTAGTGAACCTGACTCCTGAGAAGCTGGTTAATTGGATGCATAGAGAAATACCAAGTGATAAGGAAAGAGCAAACTTGCAATTCCTTGGTTCTGCTGTCAGTAGTGGCAGCAAATGATAGGGAAAAGAATATAGGAATTGAAGAATATAAGAAGAACAAAGCTGATGTCAGCACTAAACAAAATCCTTCCAGAACCGAGTTACATACCTTAATTTCAGGGTTTACCTGGAAAGAAAAAAAAAACATGCAAGAGCAACTGGAAGTACCCCTCTAATAGTCCAAGAAGCAGACAGGCTGGATCAAGAAACTTTTGTAACCAGGGGATATTGCATAGAGGAAATACCTATTTGTAGATCAATATTGGCAGCTTCCTGAGGAACCATTACTAAAATAGATTGTAAGAGTAAAAAGTTTAGGGGCAGCATCTGTGATTCTGAATGCTACAGAATGGAGGAGCATGTTTAGGTTAATGTAAGACCCACAACTATCTATAGAACAATTATGAATGATATGGTAAGATTCAGTTATCCAACAGATTAACTCAGAAGGGACAATTAGTTTGATAGATTAGATAAAATATGTGATTAGGTTTGCATATCCTTTAGAGGGAAACTGCTCCTCTCCCTATCTAAACAACAGATGGAACACTCTAGAGGAAGTAGCTTATGTTCTTTATAAGCAAGCAGTGTTGGAATGGCCAAATGGCACTTAAAGCATTCATTCATACAGACGCTGTAATGGAAATAGTAATTATGTGAGCCCCTCCAACATGGGCAGTTCATGTAGCTTTGCTACTGGATAACAGAAAGCTTTGTCAACTCTCTTGAAACAGTTTCCCCCTAAGGGATTTAGGGATACAAGAAATGCCAGGGTGATTCATAGGTGAATGAGAGGAAAACTATGGGGAAAAGATTTAACCTAGCAGGGTGAAGATTTTAAGGTGGTTACTCAAGAATGCAAGAGTGGCATCCACTTCCTAAACAAGATGCCTCTGGAAACTCTTAAGAACTTTGATAAGTATCGATAGTTATATAAAGGCTTTTTCTTCATAGGGTCACTATGAGTCATGCTCTACTTGAAGGCATTCGAAAACAGCACTCAGAAATGGGATGAGTATAGTGGACATTGATGGAGTTGAGGCAAAGGTTCTAAGACAGCACTACATGAGAATGGGTAGACTAGTGAAGGCTCCCCGTGTTCCCCTCACAGCAAGAAGGCCTAAAAGGTCTGTTCTATTCATCCTAATTGTGAGGTAATTAGTGATGGGGGGACCCACCTGAGATCACTTGAAGCAGAAGTTTAGCTAATTGATCAAGATAGGAATTGACAGGAAGGCCAGGGTCTTCTGTTCCAACCCCTAGCAGGGGACCATGGCCATATATACATGTGTGGGTAAAAGTGCCTGTGTGGAGAAGAAAACTTCTTGGGTCTTTTGGACACAGAAACCCGATATACTGTCATCCCAAACCTGTTAATAAAATCTTGATAAACTTAATATTAGGAGGAAACAGGAACGCAGCAGTTGCTGGGACCAAGGTGAAAGTCTGGATAAGAACTGGAAATTAAAAACATGTTGTATGAAGTAGTTGCATCTCCTTTACCTGAATGTATTAATGGTATGGATATGGTGTCTAATTGGGCAACACTCCCTCTACCAAGTATTGTAACTGAGGGCATTGAAGTTTGCCCTGACTGAGGCCAGTGTTGTTGATTGGACTTGCTAAATGGGAACCATTACAATTGCCTGCGCACAGTCGTGTGGTTAATATGAAGCAATATAGGACCTTGTGGACAAAAGGAAATAACTGTGTTGATTAAAGACATGATAAAGACAGGAGTGTTGGTGCCAACAAATTCTTTTCATAATAGCCCTGTATGACCTGTAAAAAAGGGAGATGGCGTGTGGAGGTTTACTATAGACTTTCAAGATCTAAATAGTCTACTTGTGGCTTCAGCAATCCCATACATGGTATAAATGGTGCAGAAAATATAGCAGATCAAAGGAGATTTGTACTCTGACAAATCTTGCAGATACTTTTTTCTCCATTCCAATGTTGGAGCGAGCTGCAGTTTGCTTTCACAGGGAAAAGATCTTAGATTACTTTTACAGTCTTACCACAGGGTTATTTAAATTCACTGGCGTGTTGTCATAGCCTGGTTAGAAGAGACTTGGATTTGGTCCAGATACCCAGTGTAATTTTACATTGTTGTTGTTGTTGTTATGTGCCATCGAGTCGTTTCCGACTCATAGTGACCCTATGCACAACAGCTCTAAACCCTGCTCTGTCCTGCGCCAACCGCACCGCCTCTGACACACCCATCCCAATTACCCCAGTCACCAAATTAATCCATCTCATAGAGGGTCTTCCCCTCCTGCACTGTCCCTCCACCCTCCCAAGCATGATGTCCCTCTCCAAGGACCCG